>NC_139472.1:24605000-24657500 GCF_057233095.1 Heloderma suspectum | reverse complement strand
AAACCTAACCCTAACCCTAACGGTAACCCTAACCCCAACCCTAACCCTAACCCGAACCCGAACCCCAGCCCAAACCCTAACCCTAACCCTAACCCTAACCCCTACCCCACCCCTAACCCTAACCCTAAACACTACCCTAACACTAACCCTAAATCCAACCCTAACCCCAACACTAACCCCAACCCTAACCCTAACCCCAATACTAACCCTAACCCTACCCCTAACCCAACCCTAACCCTAACCCTAACCCCAAACCTAATCCTAACCCTAACCCTAACCCCAACCCCAACACTAACCCTAACCCTACCCCCAACCCTAACCCTAACCCTAACCCAACCCTAACCCAACCCTAAACCTAACCCTAACCCTAACCTTAACCCTAACCCTAACCCCAACCCTAACCCTAACCCTAACCCTAACCCTAACCCTAACCTTAACCCTAACCCCAACCCCAACCCCAACCTTAAACCTAACCCTAACCCTAACCCCAACCCTAAACCTAACACTAACCCTTACCCTAACCGTGACCCCAACCCTAACCCTAACCCTAACCATAACCCCAACCCTAATCCTAACCCTAAACCTAACCCCTACCCCAACCCTAACTCTACCCTAACCCTAACCCCAACCCTAAACCTAACACTAACCCTAAACCTAACCCCTACCCCAAACCAAAGACTACCCTAACCCTAACCCTAACCCTGACCATGACCCTATCTCTAACCCTAACCACAACCCTAACCCTAACCCTAACCCTAAACCTAACCCTAACCCTAACCCTAACCATAACTCAACCCTAACCCTAACCCTAACCCCAACTCTAACCCTAACCCAGACCCTAACCCTAAATCCAACCCTAACCCTTACACTAACCCTAACCCGAACCCCAACCCTAACACTAACCCCAAACCTAACCCTAACCCTAACCCTAACCCTAACACTAACCCCTACCCTAACACTAACCCTAACCCTAACCCTTACCAATACCCTAACCCTAACCCTAACCCTAACCCTAACACTAACCCTAACCCCAACCCCAACCCCAACCCCAACCTTAAACCTAATCCTAACCCTCACCCTAACCCCAACCCTAAACCTAACATTAACCCTAACCCTAACCCTAACCCTGACCCCATCCCTAACCCAACAAAAACCCTAACCTTAACCCCAACCCCAACACTAAACCTAATCCTAACCCCAACCCTAACCCTAACCCCAACCCTAACCCTAACCCTAACCCTAAACCTAACCCCTACCCCAACCCTAACACTACCCTAACCCTAACCCTGACCCTAACCCTAACCACAACACTAACCCTAACCCCAACCCTAACCCTAACCCTATCCCTAACCCCAACCCCAACACTAAACCTAATTCTAACCCTAAACCTAACCCTAACCCTAACTCAACCCTAACCCTAAACCTAACCCCAACCCAAACCCGAACCTTAACCCAGTCCCTATCCCTAAAACCAACCCTAACCCTAACACTACCCCTAACACCAAACCTAACCCTAACGCTAACCCTAACCCCAACCCTAACCCTGATCCTAACCCTAACCCTAACCCTAACCCTAACCCCAGCCCAAACCCTAACCCTAACCCCTACCCTAACCCTAACCCTAAACAATACCCTCACTAAGCTTAAACCTAACCCTAAACCCAACACTAACCCCAAGCCTAACCCTAATCCCAACCCTAACCCTAACCCTAACACTAACCCAACCCTAACCCTAACCCTAACCCTAACCCCAACCCCAACACTAAACCTAACCCTAACCCCAACTCTAACCCCAACCCTAAACCTAACACTAACACTAACCCTAACCCTAAACCTGACCCCATCCCTAACCCTAACCAAAACCCTAACCCTAACCCCAACCCCAACACTAAACCTAATCCTAACCCCAACCCTAACCCTAACCCTAACCCTAACCCCAACCCTAAACCCAACACTAACCACAAGCCTAACCCTAAGCCAAACCCTAACCCTAACCCTAACCCCAACACTAACCCCAAACCTAACCCCAACCCAAATCCTAACCCTAAGCCTAACCCAAACCTAACCCTAACCCTAACCCTAACCGTAACCCTAACCCTAACCCTAACCCTGACCCTGACCCTAACCACAACCCTAACCCTAACCCTAACCCTAACCCTAACCCTAAGCTTAACCCTAACCCTAACCCTAACCCAAACGTAACCCTAACCCTAACCCTAACCGTAACACTAACCCTAACCCTAACCCTGACACGGACCCTGACCCTAACCACAACCCTAACCCTAAACCTAACCCCAACACTAACCCCAAACCTAACCCTAACCCCAACCCTAACCCTAACCCTAACCCTAACCCAACCCTATTCCTAACCCTAACCCTAACCCTAAACCTAACACTAAACCTAACCCTAACCCTAACCCTAACCCTAAACCCATCCCTAACCCTAACCCTAACCCTAATCCCAACCCCAACCCTAACCCTAACCCTAACACTGACCCCATCCCTAACCCTAACTCTAACCCTAACCGGAATCCTAACCCTAACCCGAACCCAAACCCTAAACCTAAACTCTACCCCTACCCTAACCCTATCCCTAACCCTAACCCTACCCTAACCATAACCCTGACCCTAACCCTAACCCTCACCACAACCCTAACCCTAACCCTAACCCTACTCAGACCCTAACCCTAAATCCAACCCTAACCCTAACACTAACCCTAACACCAAACCTAACCCTAACCCTAACCCTAACCCCAAACCTATCCCTAACCCTAACCCCAACCCTAACCCTAACCCTAACCCTATCCCTGACCCCAACCCTAACCCTAACCCTAACCCTAACCCTAAC
Organism: Heloderma suspectum; assembly: GCF_057233095.1. Taxonomy (NCBI): domain Eukaryota; kingdom Metazoa; phylum Chordata; class Lepidosauria; order Squamata; family Helodermatidae; genus Heloderma; species Heloderma suspectum. The sequence goes on along the minus strand of NC_139472.1, from coordinate 24,654,652 downwards.
CCCAACCCCAACACTAAACCTAATCCTAACCCCAATCCTAACCCTAACCCTAACCCCAACCGTAAACCTAACACTGACCCTTACCCTAACCCTGACCCCAACCCTAACCCTAACCCTAACCCTAACCCTAACCCTAAACCTAACCCCTACCCCAACCCTAACACTACCCTAACCCTAACCCTGACCCTAACCCGAACCCTAACCACAACCCTAACCCTAACCCTAACCATAACTCAACCCTAACCCTAACCCTAGCCCCAACCCTAACCCTAACTCAGACCCTAACCCTAAATCCAAACCTAACCCTAACACTAACCCTAACACCAAACCTAACCCTAACCCTAACCCCAAACCTAACCCTAACCCCAACCCTAACCCTAACACTAACCCTAACCCCTACCCGAACCGGAACCCTAACCCCGACCCTAACCCTAACCCTAACACTGACCCAGACACTAACCCTAACCCCAACCCTTACCCTAACCCTAACCCAGACCCTAACCTTAAATCCAATCCTAACCCTAACACTAACCCTAACCCCAAATCTAACCCTAACCCTAACCCTAACCCCAACCCTAAACCTACCCTAACCCTAACCCTAAACTTAACCCAACCCTAACCCTAACACTAACACTAACCGTAACCCCAACCCGAACCCTAACCCCAACCCTAACCCCGACCCTAAATCTAACCCGAAACCTAACCCTGACCCTGACCCTAAACCTAACCCTAACCCTAACCCTAACCCTAACTCAAACCTAACCCTAACCCTAACCCCAACCCTAACCATACCCCTAACCCAGACCCTAACCCTAAATCCAACCCTAACCCTAACACTAACCTAACCCCAAACCTAACCCTAACGGTAACCATAACCCCAACCCAACCCGAACCCGGACCCCAGCCCAAAGCCTAACCCTACCCCTAACCCCTACCCTAATCCTAACCCTAACCCTAACCCCAAACCTAAACCTAACCCTAACCCCAACCCTAACCCTAACCCTAACCCTAACCCAACCCTAACCCTAACCCTAAACCTAACCCCAACACTAACCCCAAACCTAATCCTAACCCCAACCCTAACCCTAACCCTAACCCCAACCCTAAACCTAACACTAACCCTAACCCTGACCCTAACCCTAACCCTAACCCTAACCCTAACCCAAACCGAAACCGAATCCCTAACCCTAACCCTAAACCTAACCCCTACCCCAAACCTAAGACTACCCTAACCCTAACCCTAACCCTGACCATGAGCCTATCCCTAACCCTAACCACAACCCTAACCCTAACCCTAAACCTAAACCTAACCCTAACCCTAACCCTAACCCTAACCATAACTCAACCCTAACCCTAACCCTAACCCCAACTCTAACCCTAACCCAGACCCTAACCCTAAATCCAACCCTAACCCTTACACTAACCCTAACCCTAACCCTAACCCTAACCCTAACACTAACCCCAAACTTAACCCTAACCCTAAACCTAACCCTAACACTAACCCCTACCCTAACACTAACCCTAACCCTAACCCTTACCAATACCCTAACCCTAACCCTAACCCCAACCCTAACCCTAACCCTAACCCTAACACTAACCCTAACACCAACCCCAACCCCAACCTTAAACCTAATCCTAACCCTAACCCTAACCCCAACCCTAAACCTAACATTAACCCTAACCCTAACCCTAACCCTAACCCCATCCCTAACCCAGCAAAAACCCTAACCTTAACCCCAACCCCAACACTAAACCTAATCCTAACCCCAACCCTAACCCTAACCCTAACCCCAACCCTAACCCTAACCCTAACACTAAACCTAACCCCTACCCCAACCCTAACACTACCCTAACCCTAACCCTGACCCTAACCCTAACCACAACGCTAACCCAAAACCTATCCCTAACACCAACCCCAACACTAAACCTAATCCTAACCCTAAACCTAACCCTAACCCTAACCCTAACCCAAACCGAAACCGAATCCCTAACCCTAACCCTAAACCTAACCCCTACCCCAAACCTAAGACTACCCTAACCCTAACCCAAACCCTGACCATGACCCTATCCCTAACCCTAACCCCAACCCTAACCCTAACCTTAACCCCAACCCCAACCTTAAACCTAATCATAACCCGAACCCTAACCCTAACCCTAACCCCAACCCTAAACCTAATACTAACCCTAACCCTAACCCTAACCCTGACCCCAACCCTAACCCTAACACTAACCCTAACCCTAACCCTAACCCTGACCCCAACCCTAACCCTAACCCTAACCCTAACCCTAACCCCAACCCCAACACTAAACCTAATCCTAACCCCAACCCTAACCCTAACCCTAACCGTAACCCCAACCCTAAACCTAACACTAACACTAACCCTAACCCTAACACTAACCCTAACCCTAACCCTATCCCTAACCATAACTCAACCCTAAACCTAACCCTAACCCCAACCCTGACCCTAACCCAGGCCCTAACCATAAATCCAACCATAACCCAAACACTAACCCTAACCCCAAACCTAACCCAAACCCTAACCCTAACCACAAACCTAACCCTAACCCTAACCCTAACTCTAACCCTAACCCTAACCCCAACACTAACCCCAACCCTAACCCTAAACCTAACCCTAAATGTAACCCAACCCTAACCCCAACACTAACCCTAACCCCTACCCGAACCGGAACCCTAACCCCGACCCTAACCCTAACCCTAACACTGACCCAGACACTAACCCTAACCCCAACCCTTACCCTAACCCTAACCCAGACCCTAACCTTAAATCCAATCCTAACCCTAACACTAACCCTAACCCCAAATCTAACCCTAACCCTAACCCTAACCCCATCCCTAAACCTACCCTAACCCTAACCCTAAACTTAACCCAACCCTAACCCTAACACTAACACTAACCGTAACCCCAACCCCAACCCGAACCCTAACCCCAACCCTAACCCCGACCCTAAATCTAACCCGAAACCTAACCCTGACCCTGACCCTAAACCTAACCCTAACCCTAACCCTAACCCTAACTCAAACCTAACCCTAACCCTAACCCCAACCCTAACCATACCCCTAACCCAGACCCTAACCATAAATCCAACCCTAACCCTAACACTAACCTAACCCCAAACCTAACCCTAACGGTAACCCTAACCCCAACCCGAACCCGAACCCCAGCCCAAAGCCTAACCCTACCCCTAACCCCTACCCTAATCCTAACCCTAACCCTAACCCCAACCCTAAACCTAACCCTAACCCCAACCCTAACCCTAACCCTAACCCTAACCCTAACCCAACCCTAACCCTAACCCTAAACCTAACCCCAACACTAACCCCAAACCTAATCCTAACCCCAACCCTAACCCTAACCCTAACCCCAACCCTAAACCTAACACTAACCCTAACCCTGACCCCAACCCTAACCCTAACCCTAACCCTAACCCAAACCGAAACCGAATCCCTAACCCTAACCCTAAACCTAACCCCTACCCCAAACCTAAGACTACCCTAACCCTAACCCTAACCCTGACCATGACCCTATCCCTAACCCTAACCACAACCCTAACCCTAACCCTAAACCTAAACCTAACCCTAACCCTAACCCTAACCCTAACCCTAACCATAACTCAACCCTAACCCTAACCCTAACCCCAACTCTAACCCTAACCCAGACCCTAACCCTAAATCCAACCCTAACCCTTACACTAACCCTAACCCTAACCCTAACCCTAACCCTAACCCCAAACTTAACCCTAACCCTAAACCTAACCCTAACACTAACCCTAACCCTAACCCTTACCAATACCCTAACCCTAACCCTAACCCTAACCCCAACCCTAACCCTAACCCTAACACTAACCCTAACACCAACACCAACCCCAACCTTAAACCTAATCCTAACCCTAACCCTAACCCCAACCCTAAACCTAACATTAACCCTAACCCTAACCCTAACCCTGACCCATCCCTAACCCAGCAAAAACCCTAACCTTAAACCCAACCCCAACACTAAACCTAATCCTAACCCCAACCCTAACCCTAACCCTAACCCCAACCCTAACCCTAACCCTAACACTAAACCTAACCCCTACCCCAACCCTAACACTACCCTAACCCTAACCCTGACCCTAACCCTAACCACAACCCTAACCCAAAACCTATCCCTAACCCCAACCCCAACACTAAACCTAATCCTAACCCTAACCCTAACCCTAACCCTAACCCTGACCCTAACCCAAACCGAAACCGAATCCCTAACCCTAACCCTAAACCTAACCCCTACCCCAAACCTAAGACTACCCTAACCCTAACCCAAACCCTGACCATGACCCTATCCCTAACCCTAACCACAACCCTAACCCTAACCCTAAACCTAACCCTTACCCTAACCATAACTCAACCCTAACCCTAACCCTAACACCAACTCTAACCCTAACCGAGACCCTAACCATAAATCCAACCCTAACCCTTACACTAACCCTAAACCTAACCCTAACCCTAACACTAACCCCAAACCTAACCCTAACCCTAAACCTAACCCTAACACTAACCCCTACCCTAACACTAACCCTAACCCTAACCCTTACCAATACCCTAACCCTAAACCTAACCCTAACCCCAACCCTAACCCTAACCCTAACACTAACACTAACCCTAACCCCAACCCCAACCCCAACCTTAAACCTAATCCTAACCCTACCCTAACACCAACCCTAAACCTGACATTAACCCGAACCCTAACCCTAACCCTGACCCCATCCCTAACCCAGCAAAAACCCTAACCTTAACCCCAACCCCAACACTAAACCTAATCCTAACCCCAACCCTAGCCCTAACCCTAACCCCAACCCTAACCCTAACCCTAACCCTAACCCCTACCCCAACCCTAACACTACCCTAACCCTAACCCTGACCCTAACCCTAACCACAACCCTAACCCTAACCCCAACCCTAACCCTAACCCTATCCCTAAAACCCAACACCAACACTAAACCTAATCCTAACCCTAAATCTAACCCTTACCCTAACCCTAACCCTAACACTAACCCTAATTCCGACCCTAAACCTAACCCGAACCCTAACCCTGACCCTGACCCTAACCCTAACCCTAACCCTAATCCTAACTCAACCCTAACCCTAACCCTAACCCCAACCCTAACCCTAACCCAGGCCTTAAACCTAAATCTAACCATAACCCTAACACTAACCCTAACCCCAAACCTAACCCTAACGCTAACCCTAACCCCAACCCTAACCCTAACCCTAAACCTAACCCTAACCCCAGCCCAAACCCTAACCCTAACCCTAACCCTAACCCCTACCCTAACCCTAATCCTAACTCAACCCTAACCCTAACCCTAACCCCAACCCTAACCCTAACCCTAACCCTGGCCTTAACCCTAAATCCAACCATGACCCTAACACTAACCCTAACCCCAAAGCTAACCCTAAACCTAACCCTAACCCCAGCCCAAACCCTAACCCTAACCCTAACCCTAACCCTAAACACTACCCTAACACTAAGTCTAAAACTAACCCTAACCCTAACCCCAACACTAACCCCAACCCTAACCCTAACCGTAACACTAACACTAACCCAACCCTAACCCTAACCCTAACCCTAACCCCAACCCTAACCCTAACCCTAACACTAACCCCAACCCCAATACTAAACCTAACCCTAACCCTAACCCTAACCCTAACCAAGACACTAACCCTAACCCCTACCCCAACCCTAACCCTAACCCCGACCTTAACCCTAACCCTAACCCTAACCCTGACCCTGACCCTGACCCTAACCCTAACCCTAACCCTAACCCTAACCCTAACCACAACCCTAACCCTAACACTAACACTAACCCTAACCCCAACCCGAACCCTAACCCCAACCCTAACCCCGACCCTAAACCTAACCCGAACCCTAACCCTGACCCTGACCCTAACCCTAACCCTAACACTAAACCTAACCCTAACCACTACCCTAACCCTAACCCCAACCCCAACACTAAACCTAATCCTAACCCCAACCCTAACCCTAACCCTAACCCCAACCCTAAACCTAACACTAACCCTAACCCTAACCCTACCCCTGACCCCAACCCTAACCCTAACCCTAACCCAAACCGAAACCGAATCCCTAACCCTAACCCTAAACCTAACCCCTACCCCAAACCAAAGACTACCCTAACCCTAACCCTAACCCTGACCATGACCCTATCCCTAACCCTAACCACAACCCTAACCCTAACCCTAACCCTAAACCTAACGCTAACCCTAACCCTAACCATAACTCAACCCTAACCCTAACCCTAACCCCAACTCTAACCCTAACCCAGACCCTAACCCTAAATCCAACCCTAACCCTTACACTAACCCTAACCCGAACCCCAACCCTAACACTAACCCCAAACCTAACCCTAACCCTAACCCTAACCCTAACACTAACCCCTACCCTAACACTAACCCTAACCCTAACCCTTACCAATACCCTAACCCTAACCCTAACCCTAACCCTAACACTAACCCTAACCCCAACCCCAACCCCAACCCCAAGCTTAAACCTAATCCTAACCCTAACCCTAACCCCAACCCTAAACCTAACATTAACCCTAACCCTAACCCTAACCCTGACCCCATCCCTAACCCAGCAAAAACCCTAACCTTAACCCCAACCCCAACACTAAACCTAATCCTAACCCCAACCCTAACCCTAACCCTAACCCCAACCCTAACCGTAACCCTAACCCTAAACCTAACCCCTACCCCAACCCTAACACTACCCTAACCCTAACCCTGACCCTAACCCTAACCACAACCCTAACCATAACCCCAACACTAAACCTAATTCAAACCCTAAACCTAACCCTAACCCTAACTCAACCCTAACCCTAAACCTAACCCCAACCCTAACCCGAACCTTAACCCAGTCCCTATCCCTAAAACCAACCCTAACCCTAACACTAACCCTAATCCCAAACCTAACCCTAACGCTAACCCTAACCCCAACCCTAACCCTGATCCTAACCCTAACCCTAACCCCAGCCCAAACCCTAACCCTAACCCCTACCCTAACCCTAACCCTAAGCAATACCCTCACTAAGCCTAAACCTAACCCTAAACCCAACACTAACCCCAAGCCTAACCCTAATCCCAACCCTAACCCTAACCCTAACACTAAACCAACCCTAACCCTAACCCTAACCCTAACCCTAACCCCAACCCTAACCCTAACCCTAACCCTAACCCCAACCCCAACACTAAACCTAACCCTAACCCCAACTCTAACCCCAACCCTAAACCTAACACTAACACTAACCCTAAACCTAAACCTGACCCCATCCCTAACCCTAACCAAAACCCTAACCCTAACCCCAACCCCAACACTAAACCTAATCCTAACCCCAACCCTAACCCTAACCCTAACCCTAACCCCAACCCTAAACCCAACACTAACCACAAGCCTAACCCTAAGCCAAACCCTAACCCTAACCCTAACCCCAACACTAACCCCAAACCTAACCCCAACCCAAATCCTAACCCTAACCCTAACCCAAAACTAACCCTAACCCTAACCCTAACCCTAACAGTAACCCTAACCCTAACCCTAACCCTGACCCTGACCCTAACCACAACCCTAACCCTAACCCTAACCCTAACCCTAACCCTAAGCTTAACCCTAACCCTAACCCTAACCCAAACGTAACCCTAACCCTAACCCTAACCGTAACACTAACCCTAACCCTAACCCTGACACGGACCCTGACCCTAACCACAACCCTAACCCTAAACCTAACCCCAACACTAACCCCAAACCTAACCCTAACCCCAAGCCTAACCCTAACCCTAACCCTAACCCAACCCTATTCCTAACCCTAACCCTAACCCTAAACCTAACCCTAAACCTAACCCTAACCCTAACCCTAACCCTAAACCCATCCCTAACCCTAACCCTAACCCTAATCCCAACCCCAACCCTAACCCTAACCCTAACCCTGACCCCATCCCTAACCCTAACTCTAACCCTAACCCGAATCCTAACCCTAACCCGAACCCAAACCCTAAACCTAAACTCTACCCCTACCCTAACCCTATCCCTAACCCTAACCCTACCCTAACCATAACCCTGACCCTAACCCTAACCCTCACCACAACCCTAACCCTAACCCTAACCCTACTCAGACCCTAACCCTAAATCCAACCCTAACCCTAACACTAACCCTAACACCAAACCTAACCCTAACCCTATCCCTAACCCCAAACCTATCCCTAACCCTAACCCCAACCCTAACCCTAACCCTATCCCTGACCCCAACCCTAACCCTAACCCTAACCCTAACCCTAACCCTAACCCCAACCCCAACACTAAACCTAATCCTAACCCCAACCCTAACCCTAACCCTAACCCCAACCGTAAACCTAACACTAACCCTTACCCTAACCCTGACCCCAACCCTAACCCTAACCCTAACCCTATCCCTAAACCTAACCCCTACCCCAACCCTAACACTACCCTAACCCTAACCCTGACCCTAACCCGAACCCTAACCACAACCCTAACCCTAACCCCAACCATAACTCAACCCTAACCCTAACCCTAGCCCCAACCCTAACCCTAACTCAGACCCTAACCCTAAATCCAAACCTAACCCTAACACTAACCCTAACACCAAACCTAACCCTAACCCTAACCCCAAACCTAACCCTAACCCCAACCCTAACCCTAACACTAACCCTAACCCCTACCCGAACCGGAACCCTAACCCCGACCCTAACCCTAACCCTAACACTGACCCAGACACTAAGCCTAACCCCAACCCTTACCCTAACCCTAACCCAGACCCTAACCTTAAATCCAATCCTAACACTAACACTAACCCTAACCCCAAATCTAACCCTAACCCTAACCCTAACCCCAACCCTAAACCTACCCTAACCCTAACCCTAAACTTAACCCAACCCTAACCCTAACACTAACACTAACCGTAACCCCAACCCGAACCCTAACCCCAACCCTAACCCCGACCCTAAATCTAACCCGAAACCTAACCCTGACCCTGACCCTAAACCTAACCCTAACCCTAACCCTAACCCTAACTCAAACCTAACCCTAACCCTAACTCCAACCCTAACCATACCCCTAACCCAGACCCTAACCCTAAATCCAACCCTAACCCTAACACTAACCTAACCCCAAACCTAACCCTAACGGTAACCATAACCCCAACCCAACCCGAACCCGAACCCCACCCAAAGCCTAACCCTACCCCTAACCCCTACCCTAATCCTAACCCTAACCCTAACCCCAACCCTAAACCTAACCCTAACCCCAACCCTAACCCTAACCCTAACCCTAACCCAACCCTAACCCTAACCCTAAACCTAACCCCAACACTAACCCCAAACCTAATCCTAACCCCAACCCTAACCCTAACCCTAACCCCAACCCTAAACCTAACACTAACCCTAACCCTGACCCCAACCCTAACCCTAACCCTAACCCAAACCGAAACCGAATCCCTAAACCTAACCCTAAACCTAACCCCTACCCCAAACCTAAGACTACCCTAACCCTAACCCTAACCCTGACCATGACCCTATCCGTAACCCTAACCACAACCCTAACCCTAACCCTAAACCTAAACCTAACCCTAACCCTAACCCTAACCCTAACCCTAACCATAACTCAACCCTAACCCTAACCCTAACCCCAACTCTAACCCTAACCCAGACCCTAACCCTAAATCCAACCCTAACCCTTACACTAACCCTAACCCTAAACCTAACCCTAACACTAACCCCAAACTTAACCCTAACCCTAAACCTAACCCTAACACTAACCCCTACCCTAACACTAACCCTAACCCTAACCCTTACCAATACCCTAACCCTAACCCTAACCCCAACCCTAACCCTAACCCTAACACTAACCCTAACACCAACCCCAACCCCAACCTTAAACCTAATCCTAACCATAACCCTAACCCCAACCCTAAACCTAACATTAACCCTAACCCTAACCCTAACCCTAACCCCATCCCTAACCCAGCAAAAACCCTAACCTTAAACCCAACCCCAACACTACACCTAATCCTAACCCCAACCCTAACCCTAACCCTAACCCCAACCCTAACCCTAACCCTAACACTAAACCTAACCCCTACCCCAACCCTAACACTACCCTAACACTAACCCTGACCCTAACCCTAACCACAACCCTAACCCAAAACCTATCCCTAACCCCAACCCCAACACTAAACCTAATCCTAACCCTAAACCTATCCCTAACCCTAACCCTAACCCAAACCGAAACCGAATCCCTAACCCTAACCCTAAACCTAACCCCTACCCCAAACCTAAGACTACCCTAACCCTAACCCAAACCCTGACCATGACCCTATCCCTAACCCTAACCACAACCCTAACCCTAACCCTAAACCAAACCCTTACCCTAAACCTAACCCTAACCCTAACCCTAACCCTAACCCTAAACCTAACCCCTACCCCAAACCAAAGACTACCCTAACCCTAACCCTAACCCTGACCATGACCCTATCCCTAACCCTAACCACAACCCTAACCCTAACCCTAACCCTAACCCTAAACCTAACCCTAACCCTAACCCTAACCATAACTCAACCCTAACCCTAACCCTAACCCCAACTCTAACCCTAACCCAGACCCTAACCCTAAATCGAACCCTAACCCTTACACTAACCCTAACCCGAACCCCAACCCTAACACTAACCCCAAACCTAACCCTAACCCTAACCCTAACACTAACACTAACACCTACCCTAACACTAACCCTAACCCTAACCCTTACCAATACCCTAACCCTAACCCTAACCCTAACACTAACCCTAACCCCAACCCCAACCCCAACCACAACCTTAAACCTAATCCTAACCCTAACCCTAACCCCAACCCTAAACCTAACATTAACCCTAACCCTAACCCTAACCCTGACCCCATCCCTAACCCAGCAAAAACCCTAACCTTAACCCCAACCCCAACACTAAACGTAATCCTAACCCCAACCCTAACCCTAACCCTAACCCCAACCCTAACCCTAACCCTAACCCTAAACCTAACCCCTACCCCAACCCTAACACTACCCTAACCCTAACCCTGACCCTAACCACAACCCTAACCCTAACCCCAACCCTAACCCTAACCCTATCCCTAACCCCAACCCCAACACTAAACCTAATTCTAACCCTAAACCTAACCCTAACCCTAACTCAACCCTAACCCTAAACCTAACCCCAACCCTAACCCGAACCTTAACCCAGTCCCTATCCCTAAAACCAACCCTAACCCTAACACTAACCCTAACCCCAAACCTAACCCTAACGCTAACCCTAACCCCAACCCTAACCCTGATCCTAACCCTAACCCTAAACCTAACCCCAGCCCAAAACCCTAACCCTAACCCCTACCCTAACCCTAACCCTAAGAAATACCCTCACTAAGCTTAAACCTAACCCTAAACCCAACACTAACCCCAACCCTAACCCTAATCCCAACCCTAACCCTAACCCTAACACTAAACCAACCCTAACCCCAACCCTAACCCCAACCCTAACCCTAACCCTAACCCTAACCCCAACCCCAACACTAAACCTAACCCTAACCCCAACTCTAACCCCAACCCTAAACCTAACACTAACACTAACCCTAACCCTAAACCTGACCCCATCCCTAACCCTAACCAAAACCCTAACCCTAACCCCAACCCCAACACTAAACCTAATCCTAACCCCAACCCTAACCCTAACCCTAACCCTAACCCCAACCCTAAACCCAACACTAACCACAAGCCTAACCCTAAGCCAAACCCTAACCCTAACCCTAACCCCAACACTAACCCCAAACCTAACCCCAACCCAAATCCTAACCCTAACCCTAACCCAAACCTAACCCTAACCCTAACCCTAACCGTAACCCTAACCCTAACCCTAACCCTGACCCTGACCCTAACCACAACCCTAACCCTAACCCTAACCCTAACCCTAAGCTTAACCCTAACCCTAACCCTAACCCAAACGTAACCCTAACCCTAACCCTAACCGTAACACTAACCCTAACCCTAACCCTGACACGGACCCTGACCCTAACCACAACCCTAACCCTAAACCTAACCCCAACACTAACCCCAAACCTAACCCTAACCCCAACCCTAACCCTAACCCTAACCCTAACCCAACCCTATTCCTAACCCTAACCCTAACCCTAAACCTAACCCTAAACCTAACCCTAACCCTAACCCTAACCCTAAACCCATCCCTAACCCTAACCCTAACCCTAATCCCAAACCCAACCCTAACCCTAACCCTAACCCTGACCCCATCCCTAACCCTAACTCTAGCCCTAACCCGAATCCTAACCCTAACCCGAACCCAAACCCTAAACCTAAACTCTACCCCTACCCTAACCCTATCCCTAACCCTAACCCTACCCTAACCATAACCCTGACCCTAACCCTAACCCTCACCACAACCCTAACCCTAACCCTAACCCTACTCAGACCCTAACCCTAAATCCAACCCTAACCCTAACACTAACCCTAACACCAAACCTAACCCTAACCCTAACCCTAACCCCAAACCTATCCCTAACCCTAACCCAAACCCTAACCCTAACCCTAATCCTATCCCTGACCCCAACCCTAACCCTAACCCTAACCCCAACCCCAACACTAAACCTAATCCTAACCCCAACCCTAACCCTAACCCTAACCCCAACCGTAAACCTAACACTAACCCTTACCCTAACCCTGACCCCAACCCTAACCCTAACCCTAACCCTAACCCTAAACCTAACCCCTACCCCAACCCTAACACTACCCTAACCCTAACCCTGACCCTAACCCGAACCCTAACCACAACCCTAACCCTAACCATAACTCAACCCTAACCCTAACCCTAGCCCCAACCCTAACCCTAACTCAGACCCTAACCCTAAATCCAAACCTAACCCTAACACTAACCCTAACACCAAACCTAACCCTAACCCTAACCCCAAACCTAACCCTAACCCCAACCCTAACCCTAACACTAACCCTAACCCCTACCCGAACCGGAACCCTAACCCCGACCCTAACCCTATCCCTAACACTGACCCAGACACTAACCCTAACCCCAAACCTAACCCTAACCCAAACCCAGACCCTAACCCCAACCCTAACCCTAACCCGAACCCGAACCCCAGCCCAAACCCTAACCCTAACCCTAACCCTAACCCCTACCCTAACCCTAACCCTAACCCTGAACACTACCCTAACACTAACCCTAAATCCAACCCTAACCCCAACACTAACCCCAACCCTAACCCTAACCCCAATACTAACCCTAACCCTACCCCTAACCCAACCCTAACCCTAACCCTAACCCTAACCCCAAACCTAATCCTAACCCTAACCCTAACCCCAACCCCAACACTAACCCTAACCCTCACCCCATCCCTAACCCTAACCCTAACCCAACCCTAACCCAACCCTAAACCTAACCCTAACCCTAACCTTAACCCTAACCCTAACCCCAACCCTAACCCTAACCCTAACCCTAACCCTAACCTTAACCCTAACCCCAACCCCAACCCCAACCTTAAACCTAACCCTAACCCTAACCCTAACCCCAACCCTAAACCTAACACTAACCCTTACCCTAACCCTGACCCCAACCCTAACCCTAACCCTAACCATAACCCCAACCCTAATCCTAACCCTAAACCTAACGCCTACCCCAACCCTAACTCTACCCTAACCCTAACCCTGACCCTAACCCTAACCACAACCCTAACCCTAACCCTAACCCTAACCCCTACCCTAAGCCTAACCCTAACCCTAACCCTAACCCTAACCACTACCCTAACCCTTACCCTAACCCTAACCTCAACACTAACCCCAACCATAACTCAACCCTAACCCTAACCCCAACCCTAACCCTAACCCAGACCATAACCCTAAATCCAACCCTAACCCTAACACTAACCCTAACGCCAAACCTAACCCAAACCCTAACCCTAACCCCAAACCTAACCCTAACCCTAACCCTAACTCTGACCACCACCCTAACCCTAACCCTAACCCTAACCACTACCCTAACCCCAACCCTAACCCTAACCCTAACCTCAACACTAACCCCAACCCTAATACCAACCCTAACCCTAACCCTAAACTTAACCCAACCCTAACCCTAACCCTGACCATGACCCTATCCCTAACCCTAACCACAACCCTAACCCTAACCCTAAACCTAAACCTAACCCTAACCCTAACCCTAACCCTAACCATAACTCAACCCTAACCCTAACCCTAACCCCAACTCTAACCCTAACCCAGACCCTAACCCTAAATCCAACCCTAACCCTTACACTAACCCTAACCCTAACCCTAACCCTAACACTAACCCCAAGCTTAACCCTAACCCTAAACCTAACCCTAACACTAACCCTAACCCTAACCCTTACCAATACCCTAACCCTAACCCTAACCCTAACCCCAACCCTAACCCTAACCCTAACACTAACCCTAACACCAACCCCAACCCCAGCCTTAAACCTAATCCTAACCCTAACCCTAACCCCAACCCTAAACCTAACATTAACCCTAACCCTAACCCTAACCCTGACCCATCCCTAACCCAGCAAAAACCCTAACCTTAACCCCAACCCCAACACTAAACCTAATCCTAACCCCAACCCTAACCCTAACCCTAACCCCAACCCTAACCCTAACCCTAACCCTAACACTAAACCTAACCCCTACCCCAACCCTAACACTACCCTAACCCTAACCCTGACCCTAACCCTAACCACAACCCTAACCCAAAACCTATCCCTAACCCCAACCCCAACACTAAACCTAATCCTAACCCTAACCCTAACCCTAACCCTGACCCTAACCCAAACCGAAACCGAATCCCTAACCCTAACCCTAAACCTACCCCCTACCCCAAACCTAAGACTACCCTAACCCTAACCCAAACCCTGACCATGACCCTATCCCTAACCCTAACCACAACCCTAACCCTAACCCTAAACCTAACCCTTACCCTAACCATAACTCAACCCTAACCCTAACCCTAACACCAACTCTAACCCTAACCGAGACCCTAACCATAAATCCAACCCTAACCCTTACACTAACCCTAAACCTAACCCTAACCCTAACACTAACCCCAAACCTAACCCTAACCCTAAACCTAACCCTAACACTAACCCCTACCCTAACACTAACCCTAACCCTAACCCTTACCAATACCCTAACCCTAAACCTAACCCTAACCCCAACCCTAACCCTAACCCTAACACTAACACTAACCCTAACCCCAACCCCAACCCCAACCCCAACCTTAAACCTAATCCTAACCCTACCCTAACACCAACCCTAAACCTGACATTAACCCGAACTCTAACCCTAACCCCGACCCCATCCCTAACCCAGAAAAACCCTAACCTTAACCCCAACCCCAACACTAAACCTAATCCTAACCCCAACCCTAGCCCTAACCCTAACCCCAACCCTAACCCTAACCCTAACCCTAACCCCTACCCCAACCCTAACACTACCCTAACCCTAACCCTGACCCTAACCCTAACCACAACCCTAACCCTAACCCCAACCCTAACCCTAACCCTATCCCTAACCCCAACCCCAACACTAAACCTAATCCTAACCCTAAATCTAACCCTTACCCTAACCCTAACCCTAACCCTAACACTAACCCTAATTCCGACCCTAAACCTAACCCGAACCCTAACCCTGACCCTGACCCTAACCCTAACCCTAACCCTAATCCTAACTCAACCCTAACCCTAACCCTAACCCCAACCCTAACCCTAACCCAGGCCTTAACCCTAAATCTAACCATAACCCTAACACTAACCCTAACCCCAAACCTAACCCTAACGCTAACCCTAACCCCAACCCTAACCCTAACCCTAAACCTAACCCTAACCCCAGCCCAAACCCTAACCCTAACCCTAACCCTAACCCCTACCCTAACCCTAACCCTAACCCTAACCCTAACCCTACGCTAACCCCAACCCTAACCCTAACCCTAACCCTAACCCTAACCCTAAACCCAACCCTAACCCTAACCCTAACCCTAACCCTAATCCCAACCCCAACACTAACCCTAAGACTAAGCCTATCCCTGGCCCTGACCCTAACCCTAACCCTAACCCTAACCACAACCCTCACCCTAACCCAACCCCTAACCCTAACCCTAACGCTAACGCTAACCCTAACCCTAACCCTAACCCTAACCCTAACCCTAACCCCAGCCCAAACCCTAACCCTAACCCTAACCCCTACCCTAACCCTAACCCTAACCCGATCCCTAACCCTAACCCTAAACAATCCCCTAACACTAAGCCAAAACCTAACCCTAACCCCAACACTAACACCAACCCTAACCCTAACCCCAACCCTAACCCTAAACCTAACCCTAACCCTTACCCTAACCCCAACCCTAACCCTAACCCTAACCCTAACCCCAACCCCAACCCCAACACTAAACCTTACCCTAACCCCAACCCTAACCCTAACCCTAACCCAACCTTAACCCAACCCTAACCCTATCCCTAACCTTAACCCTAACCCTAACCCCAACCCTAACCCTAACCTTAACCCCAACCCCAACCTTAAACCTAATCATAACCCGAACCCTAACCCTAACCCTAACCCCAACCCTAAACCTAACACTAACCCTAACCCTAACCCTAACCCTGACCCCAACCCTAACCCTAACACTAACCCTAACCCTAACCCTAACCCTGACCCCAACCCTAACCCTAACCCTAACCCCAACCCCAACACTAAACCTAATCCTAACCCCAACCCTAACCCTAACCCTAACCGTAACCCCAACCCTAAACCTAACACGAACACTAACCCTAACCCTAACCCTAACCCTAAGCTTAACACTATCCCTAACCATAACTCAACCCTAAACCTAACCCTAACCCCAAACCTGACCCTAACCCAGACCCTAACCATAAATCCAACCATAACCCAAACACTAACCCTAAACCCAAACCTAACCCAAACCCTAACCCTAACCACAAACCTAACCCTAACCCTAACCCTAACTCTCACCCTAACCCTAACCCCAACACTAACCCCAACCCTAACCCTAAACCTAACCCTAAATGTAACCCAACCCTAACCCCAACACTAACCCTAACCCCTACCCGAACCGGAACCCTAACCCCGACCCTAACCCTAACCCTAACACTGACCCAGACACTAACCCTAACCCCAACCCTTACCCTAACCCTAACCCAGACCCTAACCTTAAATCCAATCCTAACCCTAACACTAACCCTAACCCCAAATCTAACCCTAACCCTAACCCTAACCCCAACCCTAAACCTACCCTAACCCTAACCCTAAACTTAACCCAACCCTAACCCTAACACTAACACTAACCGTAACCCCAACCCCAACCCGAACCCTAACCCCAACCCTAACCCCGACCCTAAATCTAACCCGAGACCTAACCCTGACCCTGACCCTTAACCTAACCCTAACCCTAACCCTAACCCTAACTCAAACCTAACCCTAACCCTAACCCCAACCCTAACCATACCCCTAACCCAGACCCTAACCCTAAATCCAACCCTAACCCTAACACTAACCTAACCCCAACCCTAACCCTAACGGTAACCCTAACCCCAACCCAACCCGAACCCGAACCCCAGCCCAAAGCCTAACCCTACCCCTAACCCCTACCCTAATCCTAACCCTAACCCTAACCCCAACCCTAAACCTAACCCTAACCCTAACCCTAACCCTAACCCTAACCCAACCCTAACCCTAACCCTAAACCTAACCCCAACACTAACCCCAAACCTAATCCTAACCCCAACCCTAACCCTAACCCTAACCCCAACCCTAAACCTAACACTAACCCTAACCCTGACCCCAACCCTAACCCTAACCCTAACCCTAACCCAAACCGAAACCGAATCCCTAACCCTAACCCTAAACCTAACCCCTACCCCAAACCTAAGACTACCCTAACCCTAACCCTAACCCTGACCATGACCCTATCCCTAACCCTAACCACAACCCTAACCCTAACCCTAAACCTAAACCTAACCCTAGCCCTAACCCTAACCCTAACCCTAACCATAACTCAACCCTAACCCTAACCCTAACCCCAACTCTAACCCTAACCCAGACCCTAACCCTAAATACAACCCTAACCCTTACACTAACCCTAACCCTAACCCTAACCCTAACACTAACCCCAAACTTAACCCTAACCCTAAACCTAACCCTAACACTAACCCTAACCCTAACCCTTACCAATACCCTAACCCTAACCCTAACCCTAACCCCAACTCTAACCCTAACCCTAACACTAACCCTAACACCAACCCCAACCCCAACCTTAAACCTAATCCTAACCCTAACCCTAACCCCAACCCTAAACCTAACATTAACCCTAACCCTAACCCTAACCCTGACCCATCCCTAACCCAGCAAAAACCCTAACCTTAACCCCAACCCCAACACTAAACCTAATCCTAACCCCAACCCTAACCCTAACCCTAACCCCAACCCTAACCCTAACCCTAACACTAAACCTAACCCCTACCCCAACCCTAACACTACCCTAACCCTAACCCTGACCCTAACCCTAACCACAACCCTAACCCAAAACCTATCCCTAACCCCAACCCCAACACTAAACCTAATCCTAACCCTAAACCTAACCCTAACCCTAACCCTAACCCAAACCGAAACCGAATCCCTAACCCTAACCCTAAACCTAACCCCTACCCCAAACCTAAGACTACCCTAACCCTAACCCAAACCCTGACCATGACCCTATCCCTAACCCTAACCACAACCCTAACCCTAACCCTAACCCTAAACCTAACCCTTACCCTAACCATAACTCAACCCTAACCCTAACCCTAACCCCAACTCTAACCCTAACCGAGACCCTAACCATAAATCCAACCCTAACCCTTACACTAACCCTAAACCTAACCCTAACCCTAACACTAACCCCAAACCTAACCCTAACCCTAAACCTAACCCTAACACTAACCCCTACCCTAACACTAACCCTAACCCTAACCCTTACCAATACCCTAACCCTAAACCTAACCCTAACCCCAACCCTAACCCTAACCCTAACACTAACACTAACCCTAACCCCAACCCCAACCCCAACCTTAAACCTAATCCTAACCCTACCCTAACACCAACCCTAAACCTGACATTAACCCGAACCCTAACCCTAACCCTGACCCCATCCCTAACCCAGCAAAAACCCTAACCTTAACCCCAACCCCAACACTAAACCTAATCCTAACCCCAACCCTAGCCCTAACCCTAACCCCAACCCTAACCCTAACCCTAACCCTAAACCTAACCCCTACCCCAACCCTAACACTACCCTAACCCTAACCCTGACCCTAACCCTAACCACAACCCTAACCCTAACCCCAACCCTAACCCTAACCCTATCCCTAACCCCAACCCCAACACTAAACCTAATCCTAACCCTAAATCTAACCCTTACACTAACCCTAACCCTAACCCTAACACTAACCCTAATTCCGACCCTAAACCTAACCCGAAACCTAACCCTGACCCTGACCCTAACCCTAACCCTAACCCTAATCCTAACTCAACCCTAACCCTAACCCTAACCCCAACCCTAACCCTAACCCAGGCCTTAACCCTAAATCTAACCATAACCCTAACACTAACCCTAACCCCAAACCTAACCCTAACGCTAACCCTAACCCCAACCCTAACCCTAAACCTAACCCTAACCCCAGCCCAAACCCTAACCATAACCCTAACCCTAACCCCTACCCTAACCCTAATCCTAACTCAACCCTAACCCTAACCCTAACCCCAACCCTAACCCTAACCCTAACCCAGGCCTTAACCCTAAATCCAACCATGACCCTAACACTAACCCTAACCCCAAACCTAACCCTAAACCTAACCCTAACCCCAGCCCAAACCCTAACCCTAACCCTAACCCTAACCCTAAACACTACCCTAACACTAAGTCTAAAACTAACCCTAACCCTAACCCCAACACTAACCCCAACCCTAACCCTAACCGTAACCCTAACACTAACCCAACCCTAACCCTAACCCTAACCCTAACCCCAACCCTAACCCTAACCCTAACACTAACCCCAACCCCAATACTAAACCTAACCCTAACCCTAACCCTAACCCTAACCAAGACACTAACCCTAACCCCTACCCCAACCCTAACCCTAACCCCGACCTTAACCCTAACCCTAACCCTAACCCTGACCCTGACCCTGACCCTGACCCTAACCCTAACCCTAACCCTAACCCTAACCACAACCCTAACCCTAACACTAACACTAACCCTAACCCCAACCCGAACCCTAACCCCAACCCTAACCCCGACCCTAAACCTAACCCGAACCCTAACCCTGACCCTGACCCTAACCCTAACCCTAACACTAAACCTAACCCTAACCACTACACTAACCCTAACCCTAACCCCAACCCCAACACTAAACCTAATCCTAACCCCAACCCTAACCCTAACCCTAACCCCAACCCTAAACCTAACACTAACCCTAAACCTAACCCCTACCCCAAACCAAAGACTACCCTAACCCTAACCCTAACCCTGACCATGACCCTATCTCTAACCCTAACCACAACCCTAACCCTAACCCTAACCCTAAACCTAACCCTAACCCTAACCCTAACCATAACTCAACCCTAACCCTAACCCTAACCCCAACTCTAACCCTAACCCAGACCCTAACCCTAAATCCAACCCTAACCCTTACACTAACCCTAACCCGAACCCCAACCCTAACACTAACCCCAAACCTAACCCTAACCCTAACCCTAACCCTAACACTAACCCCTACCCTAACACTAACCCTAACCCTAACCCTTACCAATACCCTAACCCTAACCCTAACCCTAACCCTAACACTAACCCTAACCCCAACCCCAACCCCAACCTTAAACCTAATCCTAACCCTCACCCTAACCCCAACCCTAAACCTAACATTAACCCTAACCCTAACCCTAACCCTGACCCCATCCCTAACCCAGCAAAAACCCTAACCTTAACCCCAACCCCAACACTAAACCTAATCCTAACCCCAACCCTAACCCTAACCCCAACCCTAACCCTAACCCTAACCCTAAACCTAACCCCTACCCCAACCCTAACACTACCCTAACCCTAACCCTGACCCTAACCCTAACCACAACACTAACCCTAACCCCAACCCTAACCCTAACCCTATCCCTAACCCCAACCCCAACATTAAACCTAATTCTAACCCTAAACCTAACCCTAACCCTAACTCAACCCTAACCCTAAACCTAACCCCAACCCAAACCCGAACCTTAACCCAGTCCCTATCCCTAAAACCAACCCTAACCCTAACACTAACCCTAACCCCAAACCTAACCCTAACGCTAACCCTAACCCCAACCCTAACCCTGATCCTAACCCTAACCCTAACCCTAACCCTAACCCCAGCCCAAACCCTAACCCTAACCCCTACCCTAACCCTAACCCTAAGCAATACCCTCACTAAGCTTAAACCTAACCCTAAACCCAACACTAACCCCAAGCCTAACCCTAATCCCAACCCTAACCCTAACCCTAACACTAACCCAACCCTAACCCTAACCCTAACCCTAACCCCAACCCCAACACTAAACCTAACCCTAACCCCAACTCTAACCCCAACCCTAAACCTAACACTAACACTAACCCTAACCCTAAACCTGACCCCATCCCTAACCCTAACCAAAACCCTAACCCTAACCCCAACCCCAACACTAAACCTAATCCTAACCCCAACCCTAACCCTAACCCTAACCCTAACCCCAACCCTAAACCCAACACTAACCACAAGCCTAACCCTAAGCCAAACCCTAACCCTAACCCTAACCCCAACACTAACCCCAAACCTAACCCCAACCCAAATCCTAACCCTAAGCCTAACCCAAACCTAACCCTAACCCTAACCCTAACCGTAACCCTAACCCTAACCCTAACCCTGACCCTGACCCTAACCACAACCCTAACCCTAACCCTAACCCTAACCCTAAGCTTAACCCTAACCCTAACCCTAACCCAAACGTAACCCTAACCCTAACCGTAACACTAACCCTAACCCTAACCCTGACACGGACCCTGACCCTAACCACAACCCTAACCCTAAACCTAACCCCAACACTAACCCCAAACCTAACCCTAACCCCAACCCTAACCCTAACCCTAACCCTAACCCAACCCTATTCCTAACCCTAACCCTAACCCTAACCCTAAACCTAACCCTAAACCTAACCCTAACCCTAACTCTAACCCTAAACCCATCCCTAACCCTAACCCTAACCCTAATCCCAACCCCAACCCTAACCCTAACCCTAACCCTGACCCCATCCCTAACCCTAACTCTAACCCTAACCCGAATCCTAACCCTAACCCGAACCCAAACCCTAAACCTAAACTCTACCCCTACCCTAACCCTATCCCTAACCCTAACCCTACCCTAACCATAACCCTGACCCTAACCCTAACCCTCACCACAACCCTAACCCTAACCCTAACCCTACTCAGACCCTAACCCTAAATCCAACCCTAACCCTAACACTAACCCTAACACCAAACCTAACCCTAACCCTAACCCTAACCCCAAACCTATCCCTAACCCTAACCCCAACCCTAACCCTAACCCTAACCCTATCCCTGACCCCAACCCTAACCCTAACCCTAACCCTAACCCTAACCCCAACCCCAACACTAAACCTAATCCTAACCCCAATCCTAACCCTAACCCTAACCCCAACCGTAAACCTAACACTAACCCTTACCCTAACCCTGACCCCAACCCTAACCCTAACCCTAACCCTAACCCTAAACCTAACCCCTACCCCAACCCTAACACTACCCTAACCCTAACCCTGACCCTAACCCGAACCCTAACCACAACCCTAACCCTAACCCTAACCATAACTCAACCCTAACCCTAACCCTAGCCCCAACCCTAACCCTAACTCAGACCCTAACCCTAAATCCAAACCTAACCCTAACACTAACCCTAACACCAAACCTAACCCTAACCCTAACCCCAAACCTAACCCTAACCCCAACCCTAACCCTAACACTAACCCTAACCCCTACCCGAACCGGAACCCTAACCCCGACCCTAACCCCAACCCTAACACTGACCCAGACACTAACCCTAACCCCAACCCTTACCCTAACCCTAACCCAGACCCTAACCTTAAATCCAATCCTAACCCTAACACTAACCCTAACCCCAAATCTAACCCTAACCCTAACCCTAACCCCAACCCTAAACCTACCCTAACCCTAACCCTAAACTTAACCCAACCCTAACCCTAACACTAACACTAACCGTAACCCCAACCCGAACCCTAACCCCAACCCTAACCCCGACCCTAAATCTAACCCGAAACCTAACCCTGACCCTGACCCTAAACCTAACCCTAACCCTAACCCTAACCCTAACTCAAACCTAACCCTAACCCTAACCCCAACCCTAACCATACCCCTAACCCAGACCCTAACCCTAAATCCAACCCTAACCCTAACACTAACCTAACCCCAAACCTAACCCTAACGGTAACCATAACCCCAACCCAACCCGAACCCGGACCCCAGCCCAAAGCCTAACCCTACCCCTAACCCCTACCCTAATCCTAACCCTAACCCTAACCCCAACCCTAAACCTAACCCTAACCCCAACCCTAACCCTAACCCTAACCCTAACCCAACCCTAACCCTAACCCTAAACCTAACCCCAACACTAACCCCAAACCTAATCCTAACCCCAACCCTAACCCTAACCCTAACCCCAACCCTAAACCTAACACTAACCCTAACCCTGACCCCAACCCTAACCCTAACCCTAACCCTAACCCAAACCGAAACCGAATCCCTAACCCTAACCCTAAACCTAACCCCTACCCCAAACCTAAGACTACCCTAACCCTAACCCTAACCCTGACCATGACCCTATCCCTAACCCTAACCACAACCCTAACCCTAACCCTAAACCTAAACCTAACCCTAACCCTAACCCTAACCCTAACCCTAACCATAACTCAACCCTAACCCTAACCCTAACCCCAACTCTAACCCTAACCCAGACCCTAACCCTAAATCCAACCCTAACCCTTACACTAACCCTAACCCTAACCCTAACCCTAACCCTAACACTAACCCCAAACTTAACCCTAACCCTAAACCTAACCCTAACACTAACCCCTACCCTAACACTAACCCTAACCCTAACCCTTACCAATACCCTAACCCTAACCCTAACCCCAACCCTAACCCTAACCCTAACACTAACCCTAACACCAACCCCAACCCCAACCTTAAACCTAATCCTAACCCTAACCCTAACCCCAACCCTAAACCTAACATTAACCCTAACCCTAACCCTAACCCTAACCCCATCCCTAACCCAGCAAAAACCCTAACCTTAACCCCAACCCCAACACTAAACCTAATCCTAACCCCAACCCAAACCCTAACCCTAACCCCAACCCTAACCCTAACCCTAACACTAAACCTAACCCCTACCCCAACCCTAACACTACCCTAACCCTAACCCTGACCCTAACCCTAACCACAACCCTAACCCAAAACCTATCCCTAACCCCAACCCCAACACTAAACCTAATCCTAACCCTAAACCTAACACTAACCCTAACCCTAACCCAAACCGAAACCGAATCCCTAACCCTAACCCTAAACCTAACCCCTACCCCAAACCTAAGACTACCCTAACCCTAACCCAAACCCTGACCATGACCCTATCCCTAACCCTAACCCCAACCCTAACCCTAACCTTAACCCCAACCCCAACCTTAAACCTAATCATAACCCGAACCCTAACCCTAACCCTAACCCCAACCCTAAACCTAATACTAACCCTAACCCTAACCCTAACCCTGACCCCAACCCTAACCCTAACACTAACCCTAACCCTAACCCTAACCCTGACCCCAACCCTAACCCTAACCCTAACCCTAACCCTAACCCTAACCCCAACCCCAACACTAAACCTAATCCTAACCCCAACCCTAACCCTAACCCTAACCGTAACCCCAACCCTAAACCTAACACTAACACTAACCCTACCCCTAACCCTAACCCTAACCCTAACCCTATCCCTAACCATAACTCAACCCTAAACCTAACCCTAACCCCAACCCTGACCCTAACCCAGACCCTAACCATAAATCCAACCATAACCCAAACACTAACCCTAACCCCAAACCTAACCCAAACCCTAACCCTAACCACAAACCTAACCCTAACCCTAACCCTAACTCTAACCCTAACCCTAACCCCAACACTAACCCCAACCCTAACCCTAAACCTAACCCTAAATGTAACCCAACCCTAACCCCAACACTAACCCTAACCCCTACCCGAACCGGAACCCTAACCCCGACCCTAACCCTAACCCTAACACTGACCCAGACACTAACCCTAACCCCAACCCTTACCCTAACCCTAACCCAGACCCTAACCTTAAATCCAATCCTAACCCTAACACTAACCCTAACCCCAAATCTAACCCTAACCCTAACCCTAACCCCATCCCTAAACCTACCCTAACCCTAACCCTAAACTTAACCCAACCCTAACCCTAACACTAACACTAACCGTAACCCCAACCCCAACCCGAACCCTAACCCCAACCCTAACCCCGACCCTAAATCTAACCCGAAACCTAACCCTGACCCTGACCCTAAACCTAACCCTAACCCTAACCCTAACTCAAACCTAACCCTAACCCTAACCCCAACCCTAACCATACCCCTAACCCAGACCCTAACCCTAAATCCAACCCTAACCCTAACACTAACCTAACCCCAAACCTAACCCTAACGGTAACCCTAACCCCAACCCGAACCCGAACCCCAGCCCAAAGCCTAACCCTACCCCTAACCCCTACCCTAATCCTAACCCTAACCCTAACCCCAACCCTAAACCTAACCCTAACCCCAACCCTAACCCTAACCCTAACCCTAACCCTAACCCAACCCTAACCCTAACCCTAAACCTAACCCCAACACTAACCCCAAACCTAATCCTAACCCCAACCCTAACCCTAACCCTAACCCCAACCCTAAACCTAACACTAACCCTAACCCTGACCCCAACCCTAACCCTAACCCTAACCCTAACCCAAACCGAAACCGAATCCCTAACCCTAACCCTAAACCTAACCCCTACCCCAAACCTAAGACTACCCTAACCCTAACCCTAACCCTGACCATGACCCTATACCTAACCCTAACCACAACCCTAACCCTAACCCTAAACCTAAACCTAACCCTAACCCTAACCCTAACCCTAACCATAACTCAACCCTAACCCTAACCCTAACCCCAACTCTAACCCTAACCCAGACCCTAACCCTAAATCCAACCCTAACCCTTACACTAACCCTAACCCTAACCCTAACACTAACCCCAAACTTAACCCTAACCCTAAACCTAACCCTAACACTAACCCTAACCCTAACCCTTACCAATACCCTAACCCTAACCCTAACCCCAACCCTAACCCTAACCCTAACACTAACCCTAACACCAACCCCAACCCCAACCTTAAACCTAATCCTAACCCTAACCCTAACCCCAACCCTAAACCTAACATTAACCCTAACCCTAACCCTAACCCTGACCCATCCCTAACCCAGCAAAAACCCTAACCTTAACCCCAACCCCAACACTAAACCTAATCCTAACCCCAACCCTAACCCTAACCCTAACCCCAACCCTAACCCTAACCCTAACACTAAACCTAACCCCTACCCCAACCCTAACACTACCCTAACCCTAACCCTGACCCTAACCCTAACCACAACCCTAACCCAAAACCTATCCCTAACCCCAACCCCAACACTAAACCTAATCCTAACCCTAACCCTACCCCTAACCCTGACCCTAACCCAAACCGAAACCGAATCCCTAACCCTAACCCTAAACCTAACCCCTACCCCAAACCTAAGACTACCCTAACCCTAACCCAAACCCTGACCATGACCCTATCCCTAACCCTAACCACAACCCTAACCCTAACCCTAAACCTAACCCTTACCCTAACCATAACTCAACCCTAACCCTAACCCTAACACCAACTCTAACCCTAACCGAGACCCTAACCATAAATCCAACCCTAACCCTTACACTAACCCTAAACCTAACCCTAACCCTAACACTAACCCCAAACCTAACCCTAACCCTAAACCTAACCCTAACACTAACCCCTACCCTAACACTAACCCTAACCCTAACCCTTACCAATACCCTAACCCTAAACCTAACCCTAACCCCAACCCTAACCCTAACCCTAACACTAACACTAACCCTAACCCCAACCCCAACCCCAACCTTAAACCTAATCCTAACCCTACCCTAACACCAACCCTAAACCTGACATTAACCCGAACCCTAACCCTAACCCTGACCCCATCCCTAACCCAGCAAAAACCCTAACCTTAACCCCAACCCCAACACTAAACCTAATCCTAACC
Organism: Heloderma suspectum; assembly: GCF_057233095.1. Lineage (NCBI taxonomy): Eukaryota > Metazoa > Chordata > Lepidosauria > Squamata > Helodermatidae > Heloderma > Heloderma suspectum. Next base: position 24,627,063 of record NC_139472.1, on the reverse strand, counting down.
CCAACCCTAGCCCTAACCCTAACCCCAACCCTAACCCTAACCCTAACCCTAACCCTAACCCCTACCCCAACCCTAACACTACCCTACCCCTAACCCTGACCCTAACCCTAACCACAACCCTAACCCTAACCCCAACCCTAACCCTAACCCTATCCCTAACCCCAACCCCAACACTAAACCTAATCCTAACCCTAAATCTAACCCTTACCCTAACCCTAACCCTAACCCTAACACTAACCCTAATTCCGACCCTAAACCTAACCCGAACCCTAACCCTGACCCTGACCCTAACCCTAACCCTAACCCTAATCCTAACTCAACCCTAACCCTAACCCTAACCCCAACCCTAACCCTAACCCAGGCCTTAACCCTAAATCTCACCATAACCCTAACACTAACCCTAACCCCAAACCTAACCCTAACGCTAACCCTAACCCCAACCCTAACCCTAACCCTAAACCTAACCCTAACCCCAGCCCAAACCCTAACCCTAACCCTAACCCTAACCCTAACCCCTACCCTAACCCTAATCCTAACTCAACCCTAACCCTAACCCTAACCCCAACCCTAACCCTAACCCTAACCCAGGCCTTAACCCTAAATCCAACCATGACCCTAACACTAACCCTAACCCCAAAGCTAACCCTAAACCTAACCCTAACCCCAGCCCAAACCCTAACCCTAACCCTAACCCTAACCCTAAACACTACCCTAACACTAAGTCTAAAACTAACCCTAACCCTAACCCCAACACTAACCCCAACCCTAACCCTAACCGTAACCCTAACACTAACCCAACCCTAACCCTAACCCTAACCCTAACCCCAACCCTAACCCTAACCCTAACACTAACCCCAACCCCAATACTAAACCTAACCCTAACCCTAACCCTAACCCTAACCAAGACACTAACCCTAACCCCTACCCCAACCCTAACCCTAACCCCGACCTTAACCCTAACCCTAACCCTAACCCTGACCCTGACCCTGACCCTAACCCTAACCCTAACCCTAACCCTAACCCTAACCACAACCCTAACCCTAACACTAACACTAACCCTAACCCCAACCCGAACCCTAACCCCAACCCTAACCCCGACCCTAAACCTAACCCGAACCCTAACCCTGACCCTGACCCTAACCCTAACCCTAACACTAAACCTAACCCTAACCACTACCCTAACCCTAAACCTAACCCCAACCCCAACACTAAACCTAATCCTAACCCCAACCCTAACCCTAACCCTAACCCCAACCCTAAACCTAACACTAACCCTAACCCTAACCCTACCCCTTACCCCAACCCTAACCCTAACCCTAACCCAAACCGAAACCGGATCCCTAACCCTAACCCTAAACCTAACCCCTACCCCAAACCAAAGACTACCCTAACCCTAACCCTAACCCTGACCATGACCCTATCCCTAACCCTAACCACAACCCTAACCCTAACCCTAACCCTAAACCTAACCCTAACCCTAACCCTAACCCTAACCATAACTCAACCCTAACCCTAACCCTAACCCCAACTCTAACCCTAACCCAGACCCTAACCCTAAATCCAACCCTAACCCTTACACTAACCCTAACCCGAACCCCAACCCTAACACTAACCCCAAACCTAACCCTAACCCTAACCCTAACACTAACCCCTACCCTAACACTAACCCTAACCCTAACCGTTACCAATACCCTAACCCTAACCCTAACCCTAACCCTAACACTAACCCTAACCCCAACCCCAACCCCAACCCCAAGCTTAAACCTAATCCTAACCCTAACCCTAACCCCAACCCTAAACCTAACATTAACCCTAACCCTAACCCTAACCCTGACCCCATCCCTAACCCAGCAAAAACCCTAACCTTAACCCCAACCCCAACACTAAACCTAATCCTAACCCCAACCCCAACCCTAACCCTAACCCCAACCCTAACCCTAACCCTAACCCTAAACCTAACCCCTACCCCAACCCTAACACTACCCTAACCCTAACCCTGACCCTAACCCTAACCACAACCCTAACCATAACCCCAACCCTAACCCTAACCCTATCCCTAACCCCAACCCCAACACTAAACCTAATTCTAACCCTAAACCTAACCCTAACTCAACCCTAACCCTAAACCTAACCCCAACCCTAACCCGAACCTTAACCCAGTCCCTATCCCTAAAACCAACCCTAACCCTAACACTAACCCTAACCCCAAACCTAACCCTAACGCTAACCCTAACCCCAACCCTAACCCTGATCCTAACCCTAACCCTAACCCTAACCCCAGCCCAAACCCTAACCCTAACCCCTACCCTAACCCTAACCCTAAGCAATACCCTCACTAAGCCTAAACCTAACCCTAAACCCAACACTAACCCCAAGCCTAACCCTAATCCCAACCCTAACCCTAACCCTAACACTAACCCAACCCTAACCCTAACCCTAACCCTAACCCCAACCCTAACCCTAACCCTAACCCTAACCCCAACCCCAACACTAAACCTAACCCTAACCCCAACTCTAACCCCAACCCTAAACCTAACATTAACACTAACCCTAACCCTAAACCTGACCCCATCCCTAACCCTAACCAAAACCCTAACCCTAACCCCAACCCCATCACTAAACCTAATCCTAACCCCAACCCTAACCCTAACCCTAACCCTAACCCCAACCCTAAACCCAACACTAACCACAAGCCTAACCCTAAGCCAAACCCTAACCCTAACCCTAACCCCAACACTAACCCCAAACCTAACCCCAACCCAAATCCTAACCCTAACCCTAACCCAAAACTAACCCTAACCCTAACCCTAACCCTAACCGTAACCCTAACCCTAACCCTAACCCTGACCCTGACCCTAACCACAACCCTAACCCTAACCCTAACCCTAACCCTAAGCTTAACCCTAACCCTAACCCTAACCCAAACGTAACCCTAACCCTAACCCTAACCGTAACACTCACCCTAACCCTAACCCTGACACGGACCCTGACCCTAACCACAACCCTAACCCTAAACCTAACCCCAACACTAACCCCAAACCTAACCCTAACCCCAACCCTAACCCTAACCCTAACCCTAACCCAACCCTATTCCTAACCCTAACCCTAACCCTAAACCTAACCCTAAACCTAACCCTAACCCTAACCCTAACCCTAACCCTAAACCCATCCCTAACCCTAACCCTAACCCTAATCCCAACCCCAACCCTAACCCTAACCCTAACCCTGACCCCATCCCTAACCCTAACTCTAACCCTAACCCGAATCCTAACCCTAACCCGAACCCAAACCCTAAACCTAAACTCTACCCCTACCCTAACCCTATCCCTAACCCTAACCCTACCCTAACCATAACACTGACCCTAACCCTAACCCTCACCACAACCCTAACCCTAACCCTAACCCTACTCAGACCCTAACCCTAAATCCAACCCTAACCCTAACACTAACCCTAACACCAAACCTAACCCTAACCCTAACCCTAACCCCAAACCTATCCCTAACCCTAACCCCAACCCTAACCCTAACCCTAACCCTATCCCTGACCCCAACCCTAACCCTAACCCTAACCCTAACCCTAACCCCAACCCCAACACTAAACCTAATCCTAACCCCAACCCTAACCCTAACCCTAACCCCAACCGTAAACCTAACACTAACCCTTACCCTAACCCTGACCCCAACCCTAACCCTAACCCTAACCCTAACCCTAAACCTAACCCCTACCCCAACCCTAACACTACCCTAACCCTAACCCTGACCCTAACCCGAACCCTAACCACAACCCTAACCCTAACCATAACTCAACCCTAACCCTAACCCTAGCCCCAACCCTAACCCTAACTCAGACCCTAACCCTAAATCCAAACCTAACCCTAACACTAACCCTAACACCAAACCTAACCCTAACCCTAACCCCAAACCTAACCCTAACCCCAACCCTAACCCTAACACTAACCCTAACCCCTACCCGAACCGGAACCCTAACCCCGACCCTAACCCTAACCCTAACACTGACCCAGACACTAAGCCTAACCCCAACCCTTACCCTAACCCTAACCCAGACCCTAACCTTAAATCCAATCCTAACACTTACACTAACCCTAACCCCAAATCTAACCCTAACCCTAACCCTAACCCCAACCCTAAACCTACCCTAACCCTAACCCTAAACTTAACCCAACCCTAACCCTAACACTAACACTAACCGTAACCCCAACCCGAACCCTAACCCCAACCCTAACCCCGACCCTAAATCTAACCCGAAACCTAACCCTGACCCTGACCCTAAACCTAACCCTAACCCTAACCCTAACTCAAACCTAACCCTAACCCTAACTCCAACCCTAACCATACCCCTAACCCAGACCCTAACCCTAAATCCAACCCTAACCCTAACACTAACCTAACCCCAAACCTAACCCTAACGGTAACCATAACCCCAACCCAACCCGAACCCGAACCCCACCCAAAGCCTAACCCTACCCCTAACCCCTACCCTAATCCTAACCCTAACCCTAACCCCAACCCTAAACCTAACCCTAACCCCAACCCTAACCCTAACCCTAACCCTAACCCAACCCTAACCCTAACCCTAAACCTAACCCCAACACTAACCCCAAACCTAATCCTAACCCCAACCCTAACCCTAACCCTAACCCCAACCCTAAACCTAACACTAACCCTAACCCTGACCCCAACCCTAACCCTAACCCTAACCCTAACCCAAACCGAAACCGAATCCCTAACCCTAACCCTAAACCTAACCCCTACCCCAAACCTAAGACTACCCTAACCCTAACCCTAACCCTGACCATGACCCTATCCCTAACCCTAACCACAACCCTAACCCTAACCCTAAACCTAAACCTAACCCTAACCCTAACCCTAACCCTAACCCTAACCATAACTCAACCCTAACCCTAACCCTAACCCCAACTCTAACCCTAACCCAGACCCTAACCCTAAATCCAACCCTAACCCTTACACTAACCCTAACCCTAAACCTAACCCTAACACTAACCCCAAACTTAACCCTAACCCTAAACCTAACCCTAACACTAACCCCTACCCTAACACTAACCCTAACCCTAACCCTTACCAATACCCTAACCCCAACCCTAACCCTAACCCTAACACTAACCCTAACACCAACCCCAACCCCAACCTTAAACCTAATCCTAACCATAACCCTAACCCCAACCCTAAACCTAACATTAACCCTAACCCTAACCCTAACCCTAACCCCATCCCTAACCCAGCAAAAACCCTAACCTTAAACCCAACCCCAACACTACACCTAATCCTAACCCCAACCCTAACCCTAACCCTAACCCCAACCCTAACCCTAACCCTAACACTAAACCTAACCCCTACCCCAACCCTAACACTACCCTAACCCTAACCCTGACCCTAACCCTAACCACAACCCTAACCCAAAACCTATCCCTAACCCCAACCCCAACACTAAACCTAATCCTAACCCTAAACCTATCCCTAACCCTAACCCTAACCCAAACCGAAACCGAATCCCTAACCCTAACCCTAAACCTAACCCCTACCCCAAACCTAAGACTACCCTAACCCTAACCCAAACCCTGACCATGACCCTATCCCTAACCCTAACCACAACCCTAACCCTAACCCTAAACCAAACCCTTACCCTAAACCTAACCCTAACCCTAACCCTAACCCTAACCCTAACCCTAAACCTAACCCCTACCCCAAACCAAAGACTACCCTAACCCTAACCCTAACCCTGACCATGACCCCATCCCTAACCCTAACCACAACCCTAACCCTAACCCTAACCCTAAACCTAACCCTAACCCTAACCCTAACCATAACTCAACCCTAACCCTAACCCTAACCCCAACTCTAACCCTAACCCAGACCCTAACCCTAAATCCAACCCTAACCCTTACACTAACCCTAACCCGAACCCCAACCCTAACACTAACCCCAAACCTAACCCTAACCCTAACCCTAACCCTAACACTAACCCCTACCCTAACACTAACCCTAACCCTAACCCTTACCAATACCCTAACCCTAACCCTAACCCTAACAATAACCCTAACCCCAACCCCAACCCCAACCCCAACCTTAAACCTAATCCTAACCCTAACCCTAACCCCAACCCTAAACCTAACATTAACCCTAACCCTAACCCTAACCCTGACCCCATCCCTAACCCAGCAAAAACCCTAACCTTAACCCCAACCCCAACACTAAACCTAATCCTAACCCCAACCCTAACCCTAACCCTAACCCCAACCCTAACCCTAACCCTAACCCTAAACCTAACCCCTACCCCATCCCTAACACTACCCTAACCCTAACCCTGACCCTAACCACAACCCTAACCCTAACCCCAACCCTAACCCTAACCCTATCCCTAACCCCAACCCCAACACTAAACCTAATTCTAACCCTAAACCTAACCCTAACCCTAACTCAACCCTAACCCTAACCCTAACCCCAACCCTTACCCTAACCCTAACCCAGACCCTAACCTTAAATCCAATCCTAACCCTAACACTAACCCTAACCCCAAATCTAACCCTAACCCTAACCCTAACCCCAACCCTAAACCTACCCTAACCCTAACCCTAAACTTAACCCAACCCTAGCCCTAACACTAACACTAACCGTAACCCCAACCCGAACCCTAACCCCAACCCTAACCCCGACCCTAAATCTAACCCGAAACCTAACCCTGACCCTGACCCTAAACCTAACCCTAACCCTAACCCTAACCCTAACTCAAACCTAACCCTAACCCTAACCCCAACCCTAACCATACCCCTAACCCAGACCCTAACCCTAAATCCAACCCTAACCCTAACACTAACCTAACCCCAAACCTAACCCTAACGGTAACCATAACCCCAACCCAACCCGAACCCGGACCCCAGCCCAAAGCCTAACCCTACCCCTAACCCCTACCCTAATCCTAACCCTAACCCTAACCCCAACCCTAAACCTAACCCTAACCCCAACCCTAACCCTAACCCTAACCCTAACCCAACCCTAACCCTAACCCTAAACCTAACCCCAACACTAACCCCAAACCTAATCCTAACCCCAACCCTAAACCTAACCCTAACCCCAACCCTAAACCTAACACTAACCCTAACCCTGACCCCAACCCTAACCCTAACCCTAACCCAAACCGAAACCGAATCCCTAACCCTAACCCTAAACCTAACCCCTACCCCAAACCTAAGACTACCCTAACCCTAACCCTAACCCTGACCATGACCCTATCCCTAACCCTAACCACAACCCTAACCCTAACCCTAAACCTAAACCTAACCCTAACCCTAACCCTAACCCTAACCCTAACCATAACTCAACCCTAACCCTAACCCTAACCCCAACTCTAACCCTAACCCAGACCCTAACCCTAAATCCAACCCTAACCCTTACACTAACCCTAACCCTAACCCTAACCCTAACCCTAACACTAACCCCAAACTTAACCCTAACCCTAAACCTAACCCTAACACTAACCCCTACCCTAACACTAACCCTAACCCTAACCCTTACCAATACCCTAACCCTAACCCTAACCCCAACCCTAACCCTAACCCTAACACTAACCCTAACACCAACCCCAACCCCAACCTTAAACCTAATCCTAACCCTAACCCTAACCCCAACCCTAAACCTAACATTAACCCTAACCCTAACCCTAACCCTAACCCCATCCCTAACCCAGCAAAAACCCTAACCTTAACCCCAACCCCAACACTAAACCTAATCCTAACCCCAACCCTAACCCTAACCCTAACCCCAACCCTAACCCTAACCCTAACACTAAACCTAACCCCTACCCCAACCCTAACACTACCCTAACCCTAACCCTGACCCTAACCCTAACCACAACCCTAACCCAAAACCTATCCCTAACCCCAACCCCAACACTAAACCTAATCCTAACCCTAAACCTAACCCTAACCCTAACCCTAACCCAAACCGAAACCGAATCCCTAACCCTAACCCTAAACCTAACCCCTACCCCAAACCTAAGACTACCCTAACCCTAACCCAAACCCTGACCATGACCCTATCCCTAACCCTAACCCCAACCCTAACCCTAACCTTAACCCCAACCCCAACCTTAAACCTAATCATAACCCGAACCCTAACCCTAACCCTAACCCCAACCCTAAACCTAATACTAACCCTAACCCTAACCCTAACCCTGACCCCAACCCTAACCCTAACACTAACCCTAACCCTAACCCTAACCCTGACCCCAACCCTAACCCTAACCCTAACCCTAACCCTAACCCCAACCCCAACCCTAAACCTAACACTAACACTAACCCTAACCCTAACCCTAACCCTAACCCTAACCCTATCCCTAACCATAACTCAACCCTAAACCTAACCCTAACCCCAACCCTGACCCTAACCCAGACCCTAACCATAAATCCAACCATAACCCAAACACTAACCCTAACCCCAAACCTAACCCAAACCCTAACCCTAACCACAAACCTAACCCTAACCCTAACCCTAACTCTAACCCTAACCCTAACCCCAACACTAACCCCAACCCTAACCCTAAACCTAACCCTAAATGTAACCCAACCCTAACCCCAACACTAACCCTAACCCCTACCCGAACCGGAACCCTAACCCCGACCCTAACCCTAACCCTAACACTGACCCAGACACTAACCCTAACCCCAACCCTTACCCTAACCCTAACCCAGACCCTAACCTTAAATCCAATCCTAACCCTAACACTAACCCTAACCCCAAATCTAACCCTAACCCTAACCCTAACCCCATCCCTAAACCTACCCTAACCCTAACCCTAAACTTAACCCAACCCTAACCCTAACACTAACACTAACCGTAACCCCAACCCCAACCCGAACCCTAACCCCAACCCTAACCCCGACCCTAAATCTAACCCGAAACCTAACCCTGACCCTGACCCTAAACCTAACCCTAACCCTAACCCTAACCCTAACTCAAACCTAACCCTAACCCTAACCCCAACCCTAACCATACCCCTAACCCAGACCCTAACCCTAAATCCAACCCTAACCCTAACACTAACCTAACCCCAAACCTAACCCTAACGGTAACCCTAACCCCAACCCGAACCCGAACCCCAGCCCAAAGCCTAACCCTACCCCTAACCCCTACCCTAATCCTAACCCTAACCCTAACCCCAACCCTAAACCTAACCCTAACCCCAACCCTAACCCTAACCCTAACCCTAACCCAACCCTAACCCTAACCCTAAACCTAACCCCAACACTAACCCCAAACCTAATCCTAACCCCAACCCTAACCCTAACCCTAACCCCAACCCTAAACCTAACACTAACCCTAACCCTGACCCCAACCCTAACCCTAACCCTAACCCAAACCGAAACCGAATCCCTAACCCTAACCCTAAACCTAACCCCTACCCCAAACCTAAGACTACCCTAACCCTAACCCTAACCCTGACCATGACCCTATCCCTAACCCTAACCACAACCCTAACCCTAACCCTAAACCTAAACCTAACCCTAACCCTAACCCTAACCCTAACCATAACTCAACCCTAACCCTAACCCTAACCCCAACTCTAACCCTAACCCAGACCCTAACCCTAAATCCAACCCTAACCCTTACACTAACCCTAACCCTAACCCTAACCCTAACACTAACCCCAAACTTAACCCTAACCCTAAACCTAACCCTAACACTAACCCTAACCCTAACCCTTACCAATACCCTAACCCTAACCCTAACCCTAACCCCAACCCTAACCCTAACCCTAACACTAACCCTAACACCAACCCCAACCCCAACCTTAAACCTAATCCTAACCCTAACCCTAACCCCAACCCTAAACCTAACATTAACCCTAACCCTAACCCTAACCCTGACCCATCCCTAACCCAGCAAAAACCCTAACCTTAACCCCAACCCCAACACTAAACCTAATCCTAACCCCAACCCTAACCCTAACCCTAACCCCAACCCTAACCCTAACCCTAACACTAAACCTAACCCCTACCCCAACCCTAACACTACCCTAACCCTAACCCTGACCCTAACCCTAACCACAACCCTAACCCAAAACCTATCCCTAACCCCAACCCCAACACTAAACCTAATCCTAACCCTAACCCTAACCCTAACCCTAACCCTGACCCTAACACAAACCGAAACCGAATCCCTAACCCTAACCCTAAACCTAACCCCTACCCCAAACCTAAGACTACCCTAACCCTAACCCAAACCCTGACCATGACCCTATCCCTAACCCTAACCACAACCCTAACCCTAACCCTAAACCTAACCCTTACCCTAACCATAACTCAACCCTAACCCTAACCCTAACACCAACTCTAACCCTAACCGAGACCCTAACCATAAATCCAACCCTAACCCTTACACTAACCCTAAACCTAACCCTAACCCTAACACTAACCCCAAACCTAACCCTAACCCTAAACCTAACCCTAACACTAACCCCTACCCTAACACTAACCCTAACCCTAACCCTTACCAATACCCTAACCCTAAACCTAACCCTAACCCCAACCCTAACCCTAACCCTAACACTAACACTAACCCTAACCCCAACCCCAACCCCAACCTTACACCTAATCCTAACCCTACCCTAACACCAACCCTAAACCTGACATTAACCCGAACCCTAACCCTAACCCTGACCCCATCCCTAACCCAGCAAAAACCCTAACCTTAACCCCAACCCCAACACTAAACCTAATCCTAACCCCAACCCTAGCCCTAACCCTAACCCCAACCCTAACCCTAACCCTAACCCTAACCCTAACCCCTACCCCAACCCTAACACTACCCTAACCCTAACCCTGACCCTAACCCTAACCACAACCCTAACCCTAACCCCAACCCAACCCTAACCCTATCCCTAACCCCAACCCCAACACTAAACCTAATCCTAACCCTAAATCTAACCCTTACCCTAACCCTAACCCTAACCCTAACACTAACCCTAATTCCGACCCTAAACCTAACCCGAACCCTAACCCTGACCCTGACCCTAACCCTAACCCTAACCCTAATCCTAACTCAACCCTAACCCTAACCCTAACCCCAACCCTAACCCTAACCCAGGCCTTAACCCTAAATCTAACCATAACCCTAACACTAACCCTAACCCCAAACCTAACCCTAACGCTAACCCTAACCCCAACCCTAACCCTAACCCTAAACCTAACCCTAACCCCAGCCCAAACCCTAACCCTAACCCTAACCCTAACCCCTACCCTAACCCTAATCCTAACTCAACCCTAACCCTAACCCTAACCCCAACCCTAACCCTAACCCTAACCCAGGCCTTAACCCTAAATCCAACCATGACCCTAACACTAACCCTAACCCCAAAGCTAACCCTAAACCTAACCCTAACCCCAGCCCAAACCCTAACCCTAACCCTAACCCTAACCCTAAACACTACCCTAACACTAAGTCTAAAACTAACCCTAACCCTAACCCCAACACTAACCCCAACCCTAACCCTAACCGTAACCCTAACACTAACCCAACCCTAACCCTAACCCTAACCCTAACCCCAACCCTAACCCTAACCCTAACACTAACCCCAACCCCAATACTAAACCTAACCCTAACCCTAACCCTAACCCTAACCAAGACACTAACCCTAACCCCTACCCCAACCCTAACCCTAACCCCGACCTTAACCCTAACCCTAACCCTAACCCTGACCCTGACCCTGACCCTAACCCTAACCCTAACCCTAACCCTAACCACAACCCTAACCCTAACACTAACACTAACCCTAACCCCAACCCGAACCCTAACCCCAACCCTAACCCCGACCCTAAACCTAACCCGAACCCTAACCCTGACCCTGACCCTAACCCTAACCCTAACACTAAACCTAACCCTAACCACTACCCTAACCCTAACCCTAACCCCAACCCCAACACTAAACCTAATCCTAACCCCAACCCTAACCCTAACCCTAACCCCAACCCTAAACCTAACACTAACCCTAACCCTAACCCTACCCCTGACCCCAACCCTAACCCTAACCCTAACCCATACCGAAACCGAATCCCTAACCCTAACCCTAAACCTAACCCCTACCCCAAACCAAAGACTACCCTAACCCTAACCCTAACCCTGACCATGACCCTATCCCTAACCCTAACCACAACCCTAACCCTAACCCTAACCCCAACTCTAACCCTAACCCAGACCCTAACCCTAAATCCAACCCTAACCCTTACACTAACCCTAACCCGAACCCCAACCCTAACACTAACCCCAAACCTAACCCTAACCCTAACCCTAACCCTAACACTAACCCCTACCCTAACACTAACCCTAACCCTAACCCTTACCAATACCCTAACCCTAACCCTAACCCTAACCCTAACACTAACCCTAACCCCAACCCCAACCCCAACCCCAAGCTTAAACCTAATCCTAACCCTAACCCTAACCCCAACCCTAAACCTAACATTAACCCTAACCCTAACCCTAACCCTGACCCCATCCCTAACCCAGCAAAAACCCTAACCTTAACCCCAACCCCAACACTAAACCTAATCCTAACCCCAACCCTAACCCTAACCCTAACCCCAACCCTAACCCTAACCCTAACCCTAAACCTAACCCCTACCCCAACCCTAACACTACCCTAACCCTAACCCTGACCCTAACCCTAACCACAACCCTAACCATAACCCCAACCCTAACCCTAACCCTATCCCTAACCCCAACCCCAACACTAAACCTAATTATAACCCTAAACCTAACCCTAACTCAACCCTAACCCTAAACCTAACCCCAACCCTAACCCGAACCTTAACCCTGTCCCTATCCCTAAAACCAACCCTAACCCTAACACTAACCCTAACCCCAAACCTAACCCTAACGCTAACCCTAACCCCAACCCTAACCCTGATCCTAACCCTAACCCTAACCCTAACCCCAGCCCAAACCCTAACCCTAACCCCTACCCTAACCCTAACCCTAAGCAATACCCTCACTAAGCCTAAACCTAACCCTAAACCCAACACTAACCCCAAGCCTAACCCTAATCCCAACCCTAACCCTAACCCTAACACTAACCCAACCCTAACCCTAACCCTAACCCTAACCCCAACCCTAACCCTAACCCTAACCCTAACCCCAACCCCAACACTAAACCTAACCCTAACCCCAACTCTAACCCCAACCCTAAACCTAACATTAACACTAACCCTAACCCTAAACCTGACCCCATCCCTAACCCTAACCAAAACCCTAACCCTAACCCCAACCCCAACACTAAACCTAATCCTAACCCCAACCCTAACCCTAACCCTAACCCTAACCCCAACCCTAAACCCAACACTAACCACAAGCCTAACCCTAAGCCAAACCCTAACCCTAACCCTAACCCCAACACTAACCCCAAACCTAACCCCAACCCAAATCCTAACCCTAACCCTAACCCAAAACTAACCCTAACCCTAACCCTAACCCTAACCGTAACCCTAACCCTAACCCTAACCCTGACCCTGACCCTAACCACAACCCTAACCCTAACCCTAACCCTAACCCTAAGCTTAACCCTAACCCTAACCCTAACCCAAACGTAACCCTAACCCTAAACCTAACCGTAACACTCACCCTAACCCTAACCCTGACACGGACCCTGACCCTAACCACAACCCTAACCCTAAACCTAACCCCAACACTAACCCCAAACCTAACCCTAACCCCAACCCTAACCCTAACCCTAACCCTAACCCAACCCTATTCCTAACCCTAACCCTAACCCTAAACCTAACCCTAACCCTAACCCTAACCCTAACCCTAACCCTAACCCTAACCCTAAACCCATCCCTAACCCTAACCCTAACCCTAACCCTAATCCCAACCCCAACCCTAACCCTAACCCTAACCCTGACCCCATCCCTAACCCTAACTCTAACCCTAACCCGAATCCTAACCCTAACCCGAACCCAAACCCTAAACCTAAACTCTACCCCTACCCTAACCCTATCCCTAACCCTAACCCTACCCTAACCATAACCCTGACCCTAACCCTAACCCTCACCACAACCCTAACCCTAACCCTAACCCTACTCAGACCCTAACCCTAAATCCAACCCTAACCCTAACACTAACCCTAACACCAAACCTAACCCTAACCCTAACCCTAACCCCAAACCTATCCCTAACCCTAACCCCAACCCTAACCCTAACCCTAACCCTATCCCTGACCCCAACCCTAACCCTAACCCTAACCCTAACCCTAACCCCAACCCCAACACTAAACCTAATCCTAACCCCAACCCTAACCCTAACCCTAACCCCAACCGTAAACCTAACACTAACCCTTACCCTAACCCTGACCCCAACCCTAACCCTAACCCTAACCCTAACCCTAAACCTAACCCTTACCCCAACCCTAACACTACCCTAACCCTAACCCTGACCCTAACCCGAACCCTAACCACAACCCTAACCCTAACCCTAACCATAACTCAACCCTAACCCTAACCCTAGCCCCAACCCTAACCCTAACTCAGACCCTAACCCTAAATCCAAACCTAACCCTAACACTAACCCTAACACCAAACCTAACCCTAACCCTAACCCCAAACCTAACCCTAACCCCAACCCTAACCCTAACACTAACCCTAACCCCTACCCGAACCGGAACCCTAACCCCGACCCTAACCCTAACCCTAACACTGACCCAGACACTAAGCCTAACCCCAACCCTTACCCTAACCCTAACCCAGACCCTAACCTTAAATCCAATCCTAACACTAACACTAACCCTAACCCCAAATCTAACCCTAACCCTAACCCTAACCCCAACCCTAAACCTACCCTAACCCTAACCCTAAACTTAACCCAACCCTAACCCTAACACTAACACTAACCGTAACCCCAACCCGAACCCTAACCCCAACCCTAACCCCGACCCTAAATCTAACCCGAAACCTAACCCTGACCCTGACCCTAAACCTAACCCTAACCCTAACCCTAACCCTAACTCAAACCTAACCCTAACCCTAACTCCAACCCTAACCATACCCCTAACCCAGACCCTAACCCTAAATCCAACCCTAACCCTAACACTAACCTAACCCCAAACCTAACCCTAACGGTAACCATAACGCCAACCCAACCCGAACCCGAACCCCACCCAAAGCCTAACCCTACCCCTAACCCCTACCCTAATCCTAACCCTAACCCTAACCCCAACCCTAAACCTAACCCTAACCCCAACCCTAACCCTAACCCTAACCCTAACCCAACCCTAACCCTAACCCTAAACCTAACCCCAACACTAACCCCAAACCTAATCCTAACCCCAACCCTAACCCTAACCCTAACCCCAACCCTAAACCTAACACTAACCCTAACCCTGACCCCAACCCTAACCCTAACCCTAACCCTAACCCAAACCGAAACCGAATCCCTAACCCTAACCCTAAACCTAACCCCTACCCCAAACCTAAGACTACCCTAACCCTAACCCTAACCCTGACCATGACCCTATCCCTAACCCTAACCACAACCCTAACCCTAACCCTAAACCTAAACCTAACCCTAACCCTAACCCTAACCCTAACACTAACCATAACTCAACCCTAACCCTAACCCTAACCCCAACTCTAACCCTAACCCAGACCCTAACCCTAAATCCAACCCTAACCCTTACACTAACCCTAACCCTAAACCTAACCCTAACACTAACCCCAAACTTAACCCTAACCCTAAACCTAACCCTAACACTAACCCCTACCCTAACACTAACCCTAACCCTAACCCTTACCAATACCCTAACCCTAACCCTAACCCCAACCCTAACCCTAACCCTAACACTAACCCTAACACCAACCCCAACCCCAACCTTAAACCTAATCCTAACCATAACCCTAACCCCAACCCTAAACCTAACATTAACCCTAACCCTAACCCTAACCCTAACCCCATCCCTAACCCAGCAAAAACCCTAACCTTAAACCCAACCCCAACACTACACCTAATCCTAACCCCAACCCTAACCCTAACCCTAACCCCAACCCTAACCCTAACCCTAACACTAAACCTAACCCCTACCCCAACCCTAACACTACCCTAACCCTAACCCTGACCCTAACCCTAACCACAACCCTAACCCAAAACCTATCCCTAACCCCAACCCCAACACTAAACCTAATCCTAACCCTAAACCTATCCCTAACCCTAACCCTAACCCAAACCGAAACCGAATCCCTAACCCTAACCCTAAACCTAACCCCTACCCCAAACCTAAGACTACCCTAACCCTAACCCAAACCCTGACCATGACCCTATCCCTAACCCTAACCACAACCCTAACCCTAACCCTAAACCAAACCCTTACCCTAAACCTAACCCTAACCCTAACCCTAACCCTAACCCTAACCCTAAACCTAACCCCTACCCCAAACCAAAGACTACCCTAACCCTAACCCTAACCCTGACCATGACCCTATCCCTAACCCTAACCACAACCCTAACCCTAACCCTAACCCTAAACCTAACCCTAACCCTAACCCTAACCATAACTCAACCCTAACCCTAACCCTAACCCCAACTCTAACCCTAACCCAGACCCTAACCCTAAATCCAACCCTAACCCTTACACTAACCCTAACCCGAACCCCAACCCTAACACTAACCCCAAACCTAACCCTAACCCTAACCCTAACCCTAACACTAACCCCTACCCTAACACTAACCCTAACCCTAACCCTTACCAATACCCTAACCCTAACCCTAACCCTAACACTAACCCTAACCCCAACCCCAACCCCAACCCCAACCTTAAACCTAATCCTAACCCTAACCCTAACCCCAACCCTAAACCTAACATTAACCCTAACCCTAACCCTAACCCTGACCCCATCCCTAACCCAGCAAAAACCCTAACCTTAACCCCAACCCCAACACTAAACCTAATCCTAACCCCAACCCTAACCCTAACCCTAACCCTAACCCCAACCCTAACCCTAACCCTAACCCTAAACCTAACCCCTACCCCAACCCTAACACTACCCTAACCCTAACCCTGACCCTAACCACAACCCTAACCCTAACCCCAACCCTAACCCTAACCCTATCCCTAACCCCAACCCCAACACTAAACCTAATTCTAACCCTAAACCTAACCCTAACCCTAACTCAACCCTAACCCTAAACCTAACCCCAACCCTAACCCGAACCTTAACCCAGTCCCTATCCCTAAAACCAACCCTAACCCTAACACTAACCCTAACCCCAAACCTAACCCTAACGCTAACCCTAACCCCAACCCTAACCCTGATCCTAACCCTAACCCTAAACCTAACCCCAGCCCAAACCCTAACCCTAACCCCTACCCTAACCCTAACCCTAAGCAATACCCTCACTAAGCTTAAACCTAACCCTAAACCCAACACTAACCCCAACCCTAACCCTAATCCCAACAATAACCCTAACCCTAACACTAAACCAACCCTAACCCCAACCCTAACCCCAAACCTAACCCTAACCCTAACCCTAACCCCAACCCCAACACTAAACCTAACCCTAACCCCAACTCTAACCCCAACCCTAAACCTAACACTAACACTAACCCTAACCCTAAACCTGACCCCATCCCTAACCCTAACCAAAACCCTAACCCTAACCCCAACCCCAACACTAAACCTAATCCTAACCCCAACCCTAACCCTAACCCTAACCCTAACCCCAACCTTAAACCCAACACTAACCACAAGCCTAACCCTAAGCCAAACCCTAACCCTAACCCCAACACTAACCCCAAACCTAACCCCAACCCAAATCCTAACCCTAACCCTAACCCAAACCTAACCCTAACCCTAACCCTAACCGTAACCCTAACCCTAACCCTAACCCTGACCCTGACCCTAACCACAACCCTAACCCTAACCCTAACCCTAACCCTAAGCTTAACCCTAACCCTAACCCTAACCCAAACGTAACCCTAACCCTAACCCTAACCGTAACACTAACCCTAACCCTAACCCTGACACGGACCCTGACCCTAACCACAACCCTAACCCTAAACCTAACCCCAACACTAACCCCAAACCTAACCCTAACCCCAACCCTAACCCTAACCCTAACCCTAACCCAACCCTATTCCTAACCCTAAACCTAACCCTAAACCTAACCCTAACCCTAACCCTAACCCTAAACCCATCCCTAACCCTAACCCTAACCCTAATCCCAACCCCAACCCTAACCCTAACCCTAACCCTGACCCCATCCCTAACCCTAACTCTAACCCTAACCCGAATCCTAACCCTAACCCGAACCCAAACCCTAAACCTAAACTCTACCCCTACCCTAACCCTATCCCTAACCCTAACCCTACCCTAACCATAACCCTGACCCTAACCCTAACCCTCACCACAACCCTAACCCTAACCCTAACCCTACTCAGACCCTAACCCTAAATCCAACCCTAACCCTAACACTAACCCTAACACCAAACCTAACCCTAACCCTAACCCTAACCCCAAACCTATCCCTAACCCTAACCCCAACCCTAACCCTAACCCTAATCCTATCCCTGACCCCAACCCTAAACCTAACCCTAACCCTAACCCCAACCCCAACACTAAACCTAATCCTAACCCCAACCCTAACCCTAACCCTAACCCCAACCGTAAACCTAACACTAACCCTTACCCTTACCCTAACCCTGACCCCAACCCTAACCCTAACCCTAACCCTAACCCTAAACCTAACCCCTACCCCAACCCTAACACTACCCTAACCCTAACCCTGACACTAACCCGAACCCTAACCACAACCCTAACCCTAACCATAACTCAACCCTAACCCTAACCCTAGCCCCAACCCTAACCCTAACTCAGACCCTAACCCTAAATCCAAACCTAACCCTAACACTAACCCTAACACCAAACCTAACCCTAACCCTAACCCCAAACCTAACCCTAACCCCAACCCTAACCCTAACACTAACCCTAACCCCTACCCGAACCGGAACCCTAACCCCGACCCTAACCCTAACCCTAACACTGACCCAGACACTAACCCTAACCCCAAACCTAACCCTAACCCAAACCCAGACCCTAACCCCAACCCTAACCCTAACCCGAACCCGAACCCCAGCCCAAACCCTAACCCTAACCCTAACCCTAACCCCTACCCTAACCCTAACCCTAACCCTAAACACTACCCTAACACTAACCCTAAATCCAACCCTAACCCCAACACTAACCCCAACCCTAACCCTAACCCCAATACTAACCCTAACCGTACCCCTAACCCAACCCTAACCCTAACCCTAACCCTAACCCCAAACCTAATCCTAACCCTAACCCTAACCCCAACCCCAACACTAACCCTAACCCTCACCCCAACCCTAACCCTAACCCTAACCCAACCCTAACCCAACCCTAAACCTAACCCTAACCCTAACCTTAACCCTAACCCTAACCCCAACCCTAACCCTAACCCTAACCCTAACCCTAACCTTAACCCTAACCCCAACCCCAACCCCAACCTTAAACCTAACCTTAACCCTAACCCTAACCCCAACCCTAAACCTAACACTAACCCTTACCCTAACCCTGACCCCAACCCTAACCCTAACCCTAACCATAACCCCAACCCTAATCCTAACCCTAAACCTAACCCCTACCCCAACCCTAACTCTACCCTAACCCTAACCCTGACCCTAACCCTAACCACAACCCTAACCCTAACCCTAACCCTAACCCCTACCCTAAGCCTAACCCTAACCCTAACCCTAACCCTAACCACTACCCTAACCCTTACCCTAACCCTAACCTCAACACTAACCCCAACCATAACTCAACCCTAACCCTAACCCCAACCCTAACCCTAACCCAGACCGTAACCCTAAATCCAACCCTAACCCTAACACTAACCCTAACGCCAAACATAACCCAAACCCTAACCCTAACCCCAAACCTAACCCTAACCCTAACCCTAACTCTGACCACCACCCTAACCCTAACCCTAACCCTAACCACTACCCTAACCCCAACCCTAACCCTAACCCTAACCTCAAAACTAACCCCAACCCTAATACCAACCCTAACCCTAACCCTAAACTTAACCCAACCCTAACCCTAACCCTGACCATGACCCTATCCCTAACCCTAACCACAACCCTAACCCTAACCCTAAACCTAAACCTAACCCTAACCCTAACCCTAACCCTAACCATAACTCAACCCTAACCCTAACCCTAACCCCAACTCTAACCCTAACCCAGAACCTAACCCTAAATCCAACCCTAACCCTTACACTAACCCTAACCCTAACCCTAACCCTTACACTAACCCCAAGCTTAACCCTAACCCTAAACCTAACCCTAACACTAACCCTAACCCTAACCCTTACCAATACCCTAACCCTAACCCTAACCCTAACCCCAACCCTAACCCTAACCCTAACACTAACCCTAACACCAACCCCAACCCCAACCTTAAACCTAATCCTAACCCTAACCCTAACCCCAACCCTAAACCTAACATTAACCCTAACCCTAACCCTAACCCTGACCCATCCCTAACCCAGCAAAAACCCTAACCTTAACCCCAACCCCAACACTAAACCTAATCCTAACCCCAACCCTAACCCTAACCCTAACCCCAACCCTAACCCTAACCCTAACAATAAACCTAACCCCTACCCCAACCCTAACACTACCCTAACCCTAACCCTGACCCTAACCCTAACCACAACCCTAACCCAAAACCTATCCCTAACCCCAACCCCAACACTAAACCTAATCCTAACCCTAACCCTAACCCTAACCCTGACCCTAACCCAAACCGAAACCGAATCCCTAACCCTAACCCTAAACCTAACCCCTACCCCAAACCTAAGACTACCCTAACCCTAACCCAAACCCTGACCATGACCCTATCCCTAACCCTAACCACAACCCTAACCCTAACCCTAAACCTAACCCTTACCCTAACCATAACTCAACCCTAACCCTAACCCTAACACCAACTCTAACCCTAACCGAGACCCTAACCATAAATCCAACCCTAACCCTTACACTAACCCTAAACCAAACCCTAACCCTAACACTAACCCCAAACCTAACCCTAACCCTAAACCTAACCCTAACACTAACCCCTACCCTAACACTAACCCTAACCCTAACCCTTACCAATACCCTAACCCTAAACCTAACCCTAACCCCAACCCTAAGCCTAACCCTAACACTAACACTAACCCTAACCCCAACCCCAACCCCAACCCCAACCTTAAACGTAATCCTAACCCTACCCTAACACCAACCCTAAACCTGACATTAACCCGAACTCTAACCCTAACCCTGACCCCATCCCTAACCCAGCAAAAACCCTAACCTTAACCCCAACCCCAACACTAAACCTAATCCTAACCCCAACCCTAGCCCTAACCCTAACCCCAACCCTAACCCTAACCCTAACCCTAACCCCTACCCCAACCCTAACACTACCCTAACCCTAACCCTGACCCTAACCCTAACCACAACCCTAACCCTAACCCCAACCCTAACCCTAACCCTATCCCTAACCCCAACCCCAACACTAAACCTAATCCTAACCCTAAATCTAACCCTTACCCTAACCCTAACCCTAACCCTAACACTAACCCTAATTCCGACCCTAAACCTAACCCGAACCCTAACCCTGACCCTGACCCTAACCCTAACCCTAACCCTAATCCTAACTCAACCCTAACCCTAACCCTAACCCCAACCCTAACCCTAACCCAGGCCTTAACCCTAAATCTAACCATAACCCTAACACTAACCCTAACCCCAAACATAACCCTAACGCTAACCCTAACCCCAACCCTAACCCTAACCCTAAACCTAACCCTAACCCCAGCCCAAACCCTAACCCTAACCCTAACCCTAACCCCTACCCTAACCCTAATCCTAACTCAACCCTAACCCTAACCCTAACCCCAACCCTAACCCTAACCCTAACCCAGGCCTTAACCCTAAATCCAACCATGACCCTAACACTAACCCTAACCCCAAAGCTAACCC
>NC_139472.1:24600000-24602500 GCF_057233095.1 Heloderma suspectum | reverse complement strand
CCCAACCCCAACCCTAACCCTAACCCTAACCCTGACCCCATCCCTAACCCTAACTCTAACCCTAACCCGAATCCTAACCCTAACCCGAACCCAAACCCTAAACCTAAACTCTACCCCTACCCTAACCCTATCCCTAACCCTAACCCTACCCTAACCATAACCCTGACCCTAACCCTAACCCTCACCACAACCCTAACCCTAACCCTAACCCTACTCAGACCCTAACCCTAAATCCAACCCTAACCCTAACAATAACCCTAACACCAAACCTAACCCTAACCCTAACCCTAACCCCAAACCTATCCCTAACCCTAACCCCAACACTAACCCTAACCCTAACCCTATCCCTGACCCCAACCCTAACCCTAACCCTAACCCTAACCCTAACCCCAACCCCAACACTAAACCTAATCCTAACCCCAACCCTAACCCTAACCCTAACCCCAACCGTAAACCTAACACTAACCCTTACCCTAACCCTGACCCCAACCCTAACCCTAACCCTAACCCTAACCCTAACCCTAAACCTAACCCCTACCCCAACCCTAACACTACCCTAACCCTAACCCTGACCCTAACCCGAACCCTAACCACAACCCTAACCCTAACCCTAACCATAACTCAACCCTAACCCTAACCCTAGCCCCAACCCTAACCCTAACTCAGACCCTAACCCTAAATCCAAACCTAACCCTAACACTAACCCTAACACCAAACCTAACCCTAACCCTAACCCCAAACCTAACCCTAACCCCAACCCTAAACCTAACACTAACCCTAACCCCTACCCGAACCGGAACCCTAACCCCGACCCTAACCCTAACCCTAACACTGACCCAGACACTAACCCTAACCCCAACCCTTACCCTAACCCTAACCCAGACCCTAACCTTAAATCCAATCCTAACACTAACACTAACCCTAACCCCAAATCTAACCCTAACCCTAACCCTAACCCCAACCCTAAACCTACCCTAACCCTAACCCTAAACTTAACCCAACCCTAACCCTAACACTAACACTAACCGTAACCCCAACCCGAACCCTAACCCAAACCCTAACCCCGACCCTAAATCTAACCCGAAACCTAACCCTGACCCTGACCCTAAACCTAACCCTAACCCTAACCCTAACCCTAACTCAAACCTAACCCTAACCCTAACTCCAACCCTAACCATACCCCTAACCCAGACCCTAACCCTAAATCCAACCCTAACCCTAACACTAACCTAACCCCAAACCTAACCCTAACCCTAACCCTAACCCTAACCCAACCCTAAACCTAACCCTAAACCTAACCCCAACACTAACCCCAAACCTAATCCTAACCCCAACCCTAACCCTAACCCTAACCCCAACCCTAAACCTAACACTAACCCTAACCCTGACCCCAACCCTAACCCTAACCCTAACCCTAACCCAAACCGAAACCGAATCCCTAACCCTAACCCTAAACCTAACCCCTACCCCAAACCTAAGACTACCCTAACCCTAACCCTAACCCTGACCATGACCCTATCCCTAACCCTAACCACAACCCTAACCCTAACCCTAAACCTAAACCTAACCCTAACCCTAACCCTAACCCTAACCCTAACCATAACTCAACCCTAACCCTAACCCTAACCCCAACTCTAACCCTAACCCAGACCCTAACCCTAAATCCAACCCTAACCCTTACACTAACCCTAACCCTAACCCTAACCCTAACACTAACCCCAAACTTAACCCTAACCCTAAACCTAACCCTAACACTAACCCCTACCCTAACACTAACCCTAACCCTAACCCTTACCAATACCCTAACCCTAACCCTAACCCTAACCCCAACCCTAACCCTAACCCTAACACTAACCCTAACACCAACCCCAACCCCAACCTTAAACCTAATCCTAACCATAACCCTAACCCCAACCCTAAACCTAACATTAACCCTAACCCTAACCCTAACCCTAACCCCATCCCTAACCCAGCAAAAACCCTAACCTTAAACCCAACCCCAACACTACACCTAATCCTAACCCCAACCCTAACCCTAACCCTAACCCCAACCCTAACCCTAACCCTAACACTAAACCTAACCCCTACCCCAACCCTAACACTACCCTAACCCTAACCCTGACCCTAACCCTAACCACAACCCTAACCCAAAACCTATCCCTAACCCCAACCCCAACACTAAACCTAATCCTAACCCTAAACCTATCCCTAACCCTAACCCTAACCCAAACCGAAACCGAATCCCTAACCCTAACCCTAAACCTAACCCCTACCCCAAACCTAAGACTACCCTAACCCTAACCCAAACCCTGACCATGACCCAATCCCTAACCCTAACCACAACACTAACCCTAACCCTAAACCTAACCCTTACCCTAAACCTAACCCTAACCCTAACCCTAACCCTAACCCTAACCCTAAACCTAACCCCTACCCCAAACCAAAGACTACCCTAACCCTAACCCTAACCCTGACCATGACCCTATCCCTAACCCTAACC
>NC_139472.1:24592500-24595000 GCF_057233095.1 Heloderma suspectum | reverse complement strand
CCCATCCCTAACCCAGCAAAAACCCTAACCTTAACCCCAACCCCAACACTAAACCTAATCCTAACCCCAACCCTAGCCCTAACCCTAACCCCAACCCTAACCCTAACCCTAACCCTAACCCTAACCCCTACCCCAACCCTAACACTACCCTAACCCTAACCCTGACCCTAACCCTAACCACAACCCTAACCCTAACCCCAACCCTAACCCTAACCCTATCCCTAACCCCAACCCCAACACTAAACCTAATCCTAACCCTAAATCTAACCCTTACCCTAACCCTAACCCTAACCCTAACACTAACCCTAATTCCGACCCTAAACCTAACCCTAACCCTGACCCTGACCCTAACCCTAACCCTAACCCTAATCCTAACTCAACCCTAACCCTAACCCTAACCCCAACCCTAACCCTAACCCAGGCCTTAACCCTAAATCTAACCATAACCCTAACACTAACCCTAACCCCAAACCTGACCCTAACGCTAACCCTAACCCCAACCCTAACCCTAACCCTAAACCTAACCCTAACCCCAGCCCAAACCCTAACCCTAACCCTAACCCTAACCCCTACCCTAACCCTAATCCTAACTCAACCCTAACCCTAACCCTAACCCCAAACCTAACCCTAACCCTAACCCAGGCCTTAACCCTAAATCCAACCATGACCCTAACACTAACCCTAACCCCAAACCTAACCCTAAACCTAACCCTAACCCCAGCCCAAACCCTAACCCTAACCCTAACCCTAACCCTAAACACTACCCTAACACTAAGTCTAAAACTAACCCTAACCCTAACCCCAACACTAACCCCAACCCTAACCCTAACCGTAACCCTAACACTAACCCAACCCTAACCCTAACCCTAACCCTAACCCCAACCCTAACCCTAACCCTAACACTAACACCAACCCCAATACTAAACCTAACCCTAACCCTAACCCTAACCAAGACACTAACCCTAACCCCTACCCCAACCCTAACCCTAACCCCGACCTTAACCCTAACCCTAACCCTAACCCTGACCCTGACCCTGACCCTAACCCTAACCCTAACCCTAACCCTAACCCTAACCACAACCCTAACCCTAACACTAACACTAACCCTAACCCCAACCCGAACCCTAACCCCAACCCTAACCCCGACTCTAAACCTAACCCGAACCCTAACCCTGACCCTGACCCTAACCCTAACCCTAACACTAAACCTAACCCTAACCACTACCCTAACCCTAACCCTAACCGCAACCCCGACACTAAACCTAATCCTAACCCTAACCCTAACCCTAACCCTAACCCCAACCCTAAACCTAACACTAACCCTAACCCTAACCCTACCCCTGACCCCAACCCTAACCCTAACCCTAACCCTAACCCTAACCCTAAACGAAACCCAACCCTTACCCTAACACTAACCCTAACCCTAATCCTAACCCTAACCCTAACCCCAACCCCAACCCTAACCCCAACCCTAACCCCGACCCAAACCCAAACCCTAACCCTAACCCTAACCTTGACCTTGACCCTAACCCTAACCCTAACCCTAACCCCAACCCCCACCCCAACACTAAACCTAACCCGAACCCGAACCCTAACCCTAACCCTAACTCTAACCCTAACCCAACCCTAACCCAACCCTAACCCTATCCCTAACCTTAACCCTAACCCTAACCCCAACCCTAAACCTAACCTTAACCCCAACCCCAACCTTAAACCTAATCATAACCCCAACCCTAACCCTAACCCTAACCCCAACCCTAAACCTAACACTAACCCTAACCCTAACCCTAACCCTGACCCCAACCCTAACCCTAACCCTAACCCTAACCCTAACCCCAACCCCAACACTAAACCTAATCCTAACCCCAACCCTAACCCTAACCCTAACCGTAACCCCAACCCTAAACCTAACACTAACCCTAACCCTAACCCCAAACCGAACCCTAACCCCAACCCTAACCCCGACCCTAAACCTAACCTGAAACCTAACCCTTACCCTGACCCTAACTCTAACCCTAACCCTAACCCTAACCCTAACCCAACCCTAACCCTAACCCTAACCCCAACCCTAACCCTAAACCTAACCCAGACCCTAACCCTAAATCCAACCCTAACCCTAACACTAACCTAAACCCAAACCTAACCCTAACCCTAACGGTAACCCTAACCCCAACCCTAACCCGAACCCGAACCCGAACCCCAGCCCAAACCCTAACCCTAACCCTAACCCTAACCCTAACCCCTACCCTAACCCTAACCCTAACCCTAACCCTAAACACTACCCTAACACTAACCCTAAATCCAACCCTAACCCCAACACTAACCCCAACCCTAACCCTAACCCCAATACTAACCCTAACCCTACCCCTAACCCAACCCTAACCCTAACCCTAACCCTAACCCTAACCCCAAACCTAATCCTAACCCTAACCCTAACCCCAACCCCAACACTAACCCTAACCCTAACCCCAACCCTAACCCTAACCCAAACCCAACCCTA
>NC_139472.1:24565000-24577500 GCF_057233095.1 Heloderma suspectum | reverse complement strand
CCCTAACACTAACACTAACCGTAACCCCAACCCCAACCCGAACCCTAACCCCAACCAAAACCCCGACCCTAAATCTAACCCGAGACCTAACCCTGACCCTGACCCTAAACCTAACCCTAACCCTAACCCTAACTCAAACCTAACCCTAACCCTAACCCCAACCCTAACCATACCCCTAACCCAGACCCTAACCCTAAATCCAACCCTAACCCTAACACTAACCTAACCCCAAACCTAACCCTAACGGTAACCCTAACCCCAACCCAACCCGAACCCGAACCCGAACCCCAGCCCAAAGCCTAACCCTACCCCTAACCCCTACCCTAATCCTAACCCTAACCCTAACCCCAACACTAAACCTAACCCTAACCCCAACCCTAACCCTAACCCTAACCCTAACCCAACCCTAACCCTAACCCTAAACCTAACCCCAACACTAACCCCAAACCTAATCCTAACCCCAACCCTATCCCTAACCCTAACCCCAACCCTAAACCTAACACTAACCCTAACCCTGACCCCAACCCTAACCCTAACCCTAACCCTAACCCAAACCGAAACCGAATCCCTAACCCTAACCCTAAACCTAACCCCTACCCCAAACCTAAGACTACCCTAACCCTAACCCTAACCCTGACCATGACCCTATCCCTAACCCTAACCACAACCCTAACCCTAACCCTAAACCTAAACCTAACCCTAACCCTAACCCTAACCCTAACCCTAACCCTAACCATAACTCAACCCTAACCCTAACCCTAACCCCAACTCTAACCCTAACCCAGACCCTAACCCTAAATCCAACCCTAACCCTTACACTAACCCTAACCCTAACCCTAACCCTAACACTAACCCCAAACTTAACCCTAACCCTAAACCTAACCCTAACACTAACCCTAACCCTAACCCTTACCAATACCCTAACCCTAACCCTAACCCTAACCCCAACCCTAACCCTAACCCTAACACTAACCCTAACACCAACCCCAACCCCAACCTTAAACCTAATCCTAACCCTAACCCTAACCCCAACCCTAAACCTAACATTAACCCTAACCCTAACCCTAACCCTGACCCATCCCTAACCCAGCAAAAACCCTAACCTTAACCCCAACCCCAACACTAAACCTAATCCTAACCCCAACCCTAACCCTAACCCTAACCCCAACCCTAACCCTAACCCTAACACTAAACCTAACCCCTACCCCAACCCTAACACTACCCTAACCCTAACCCTGACCCTAACCCTAACCACAACCCTAACCCAAAACCTATCCCTAACCCCAACCCCAACACTAAACCTAATCCTAACCCTAACCCTAACCCTAACCCTGACCCTAACCCAAACCGAAACCGAATCCCTAACCCTAACCCTAAACCTAACCCCTACCCCAAACCTAAGACTACCCTAACCCTAACCCAAACCCTGACCATGACCCTATCCCTAACCCTAACCACAACCCTAACCCTAACCCTAAACCTAACCCTTACCCTAACCATAACTCAACCCTAACCCTAACCCTAACACCAACTCTAA
Source organism: Heloderma suspectum (assembly GCF_057233095.1). Classification (NCBI taxonomy): domain Eukaryota; kingdom Metazoa; phylum Chordata; class Lepidosauria; order Squamata; family Helodermatidae; genus Heloderma; species Heloderma suspectum. The sequence goes on along the minus strand of NC_139472.1, from coordinate 24,575,963 downwards.
CCCTAACCGAGACCCTAACCATAAATCCAACCCTAACCCTTACACTAACCCTAAACCTAACCCTAACCCTAACACTAACCCCAAACCTAACCCTAACCCTAAACCTAACCCTAACACTAACCCTAACCCTAACACTAACCCTAACCCTAACCCTTACCAATACCCTAACCCTAAACCTAACCCTAACCCCAACCCTAACCCTAACCCTAACCCTAACACTAACACTAACCCTAACCCCAACCCCAACCCCAACCTTAAACCTAATCCTAACCCTACCCTAACACCAACCCTAAACCTGACATTAACCCGAACCCTAACCCTAACCCTGACCCCATCCCTAACCCAGCAAAAACCCTAACCTTAACCCCAACCCCAACACTAAACCTAATCCTAACCCCAACCCTAGCCCTAACCCCAACCCTAACCCTAACCCTAACCCTAACCCTAACCCCTACCCCAACCCTAACACTACCCTAACCCTAACCCTGACCCTAACCCTAACCACAACCCTAACCCTAACCCCAACCCTAACCCTAACCCTATCCCTAACCCCAACCCCAACACTAAACCTAATCCTAACCCTAAATCTAACCCTTACCCTAACCCTAACCCTAACACTAACCCTAATTCCGACCCTAAACCTAACCCGAACCCTAACCCTGACCCTGACCCTAACCCTAACCCTAACCCTAATCCTAACTCAACCCTAACCCTAACCCTAACCCCAACCCTAACCCTAACCCAGGCCTTAACCCTAAATCTAACCATAACCCTAACACTAACCCTAACCCCAAACCTAACCCTAACGCTAACCCTAACCCCAACCCTAACCCTAACCCTAAACCTAACCCTAACCCCAGCCCAAACCCTAACCCTAACCCTAACCCCTACCCTAACCCTAATCCTAACTCAACCCTAACCCTAACCCTAACCCCAACCCTAACCCTAACCCTAACCCAGGCCTTAACCCTAAATCCAACCATGACCCTAACACTAACCCTAACCCCAAACCTAACCCTAAACCTAACCCTAACCCCAGCCCAAACCCTAACCCTAACCCTAACCCTAACCCTAAACACTACCCTAACACTAAGTCTAAAACTAACCCTAACCCTAACCCCAACACTAACCCCAACCCTAACCCTAACCGTAACCCTAACACTAACCCAACCCTAACCCTAACCCTAACCCTAACCCCAACCCTAACCCTAACCCTAACACTAACCCCAACCCCAATACTAAACCTAACCCTAACCCTAACCCTAACCCTAACCAAGACACTAACCCTAACCCCTACCCCAACCCTAACCCTAACCCCGACCTTAACCCTAACCCTAACCCTAAACCTGACCCTGACCCTGACCCTAACCCTAACCCTAACCCTAACCCTAACCCTAACCACAACCCTAACCCCAACACTAAACCTAATCCTAACCCCAACCCTAACCCTAACCCTAACCCAAACCGAAACCGAATCCCTAACCCTAACCCTAAACCTAACCCCTACCCCAAACCAAAGACTACCCTAACCCTAACCCTAACCCTGACCATGACCCTATCCCTAACCCTAACCACAACCCTAACCCTAACCCTAACCCTAAACCTAACCCTAACCCTAACCCTAACCCTAACCATAACTCAACCCTAACCCTAACCCTAACCCCAACTCTAACCCTAACCCAGACCCTAACCCTAAATCCAACCCTAACCCTTACACTAACCCTAACCCGAACCCCAACCCTAACACTAACCCCAAACCTAACCCTAACCCTAACCCTAACCCTAACACTAACCCCTACCCTAACACTAACCCTAACCCTAACCCTTACCAATACCCTAACCCTAACCCTAACCCTAACCCTAACACTAACCCTAACCCCAACCCCAACCCCAACCCCAACCTTAAACCTAATCCTAACCCTAACCCTAACCCCAACCCTAAACCTAACATTAACCCTAACCCTAACCCTAACCCTGACCCCATCCCTAACCCAGCAAAAACCCTAACCTTAACCCCAACCCCAACACTAAACCTAATCCTAACCCCAACCCTAACCCTAACCCTAACCCCAACCCTAACCCTAACCCTAACCCTAAACCTAACCCCTACCCCAACCCTAACACTACCCTAACCCTAACCCTGACCCTAACCCTAACCACAACCCTAACCCTAACCCCAACCCTAACCCTAACCCTAACCCTATCCCTAACCCCAACCCCAACACTAAACCTAATTCTAACCCTAAACCTAACCCTAACCCTAACTCAACCCTAACCCTAAACCTAACCCCAACCCTAACCCGAACCTTAACCCAGTCCCTATCCCTAAAACCAACCCTAACCCTAACACTAACCCTAACCCCAAACCTAACCCTAACGCTAACCCTAACCCCAACCCTAACCCTGATCCTAACCCTAACCCTAACCCTAACCCCAGCCCAAACCCTAACCCTAACCCCTACCCTAACCCTAACCCTAAGCAATACCCTCACTAAGCCTAAACCTAACCCTAAACCCAACACTAACCCCAAGCCTAACCCTAATCCCAACCCTAACCCTAACCCTAACACTAACCCAACCCTAACCCTAACCCTAACCCCAACCCTAACCCTAACCCTAACCCTAACCCCAACCCCAACACTAAACCTAACCCTAACCCCAACTCTAACCCCAACCCTAAACCTAACACTAACACTAACCCTAACCCTAAACCTGACCCCATCCCTAACCCTAACCAAAACCCTAACCCTAACCCCAACCCCAACACTAAACCTAATCCTAACCCCAACCCTAACCCTAACCCTAACCCTAACCCCAACCCTAAACCCAACACTAACCACAAGCCTAACCCTAAGCCAAACCCTAACCCTAACCCTAACCCCAACACTAACCCCAAACCTAACCCCAACCCAAATCCTAACCCTAACCCTAACCCAAACCTAACCCTAACCCTAACCCTAACCCTAACCGTAACCCTAACCCTAACCCTAACACTGACCCTGACCCTAACCACAACCCTAACCCTAACCCTAACCCTAACCCTAAGCTTAACCCTAACCCTAACCCTAACCCAAACGTAACCCTAACCCTAACCCTAACCGTAACACTAACCCTAACCCTAACCCTGACACGGACCCTGACCCTAACCACAACCCTAACCCTAAACCTAACCCCAACACTAACCCCAAACCTAACCCTAACCCCAACCCTAACCCTAACCCTAACCCTAACCCAACCCTATTCCTAACCCTAACCCTAACCCTAAACCTAACCCTAAACATAACCCTAACCCTAACCCTAACCCTAAACCCATCCCTAACCCTAACCCTAACCCTAATCCCAACCCCAACCCTAACCCTAACCCTAACCCTGACCCCATCCCTAACCCTAACTCTAACCCTAACCCGAATCCTAACCCTAACCCGAACCCAAACCCTAAACCTAAACTCTACCCCTACCCTAACCCTATCCCTAACCCTAACCCTACCCTAACCATAACCCTGACCCTAACCCTAACCCTCACCACAACCCTAACCCTAACCCTAACCCTACTCAGACCCTAACCCTAAATCCAACCCTAACCCTAACACTAACCCTAACACCAAACCTAACCCTAACCCTAACCCTAACCCCAAACCTATCCCTAACCCTAACCCCAACCCTAACCCTAACCCTAACCCTATCCCTGACCCCAACCCTAACCCTAACCCTAACCCTAACCCTAACCCCAACCCCAACACTAAACCTAATCCTAACCCCAACCCTAACCCTAACCCTAACCCCAACCGTAAACCTAACACTAACCCTTACCCTAACCCTGACCCCAACCCTAACCCTAACCCTAACCCTAACCCTAAACCTAACCCCTACCCCAACCCTAACACTACCCTAACCCTAACCCTGACCCTAACCCGAACCCTAACCACAACCCTAACCCTAACCCTAACCATAACTCAACCCTAACCCTAACCCTAGCCCCAACCCTAACCCTAACTCAGACCCTAACCCTAAATCCAAACCTAACCCTAACACTAACCCTAACACCAAACCTAACCCTAACCCTAACCCCAAACCTAACCCTAACCCCAACCCTAACCCTAACACTAACCCTACCCCCTACCCGAACCGGAACCCTAACCCCGACCCTAACCCTAACCCTAACACTGACCCAGACACTAACCCTAACCCCAACCCTTACCCTAACCCTAACCCAGACCCTAACCTTAAATCCAATCCTAACCCTAACACTAACCCTAACCCCAAATCTAACCCTAACCCTAACCCTAACCCCAACCCTAAACCTACCCTAACCCTAACCCTAAACTTAACCCAACCCTAACCCTAACACTAACACTAACCGTAACACCAACCCGAACCCTAACGCCAACCCTAACCCCGACCCTAAATCTAACCCGAAACCTAACCCTAACCCTAACCCTAACCCCAACTCTAACCCTAACCCAGACCCTAACCCTAAATCCAACCCTAACCCTTACACTAACCCTAACCCGAACCCCAACCCTAACACTAACCCCAAACCTAACCCTAACCCTAACCCTAACCCTAACACTAACACTAACCCCTACCCTAACACTAACCCTAACCCTAACCCTTACCAATACCCTAACCCTAACCCTAACCCTAACCCTAACACTAAACCTAACCCCAACCCCAACCCCAACCCCAACCTTAAACCTAATCCTAACCCTAACCCTAACCCCAACCCTAAACCTAACATTAACCCTAACCCTAACCCTAACCCTGACCCCATCCCTAACCCAGCAAAAACCCTAACCTTAACCCCAACCCCAACACTAAACCTAATCCTAACCCCAACCCTAACCCTAACCCTAACCCCAACCCTAACCCTAACCCTAACCCTAAACCTAACCCCTACCCCAACCCTAACACTACCCTAACCCTAACCCTGACCCTAACCCTAACCACAACCCTAACCCTAACCCCAACCCTAACCCTAACCCTATCCCTAACCCCAACCCCAACACTAAACCTAATTCTAACCCTAAACCTAACCCTAACCCTAACTCAACCCTAACCCTAAACCTAACCCCAACCCTAACCCGAACCTTAACCCAGTCCCTATCCCTAAAACCAACCCTAACCCTAACACTAACCCTAACCCCAAACCTAACCCTAACGCTAACCCTAACCCCAACCCTAACCCTGATCCTAACCCTAACCCTAACCCTAACCCCAGCCCAAACCCTAACCCTAACCCCTACCCTAACCCTAACCCTAAGCAATACCCTCACTAAGCTTAAACCTAACCCTAAACCCAACACTAACCCCAACCCTAACCCTAATCCCAACCCTAACCCTAACCCTAACACTAAACCAACCCTAACCCCAACCCTAACCCCAACCCTAACCCTAACCCTAACCCTAACCCCAACCCCAACACTAAACCTAACCCTAACCCCAACTCTAAACCCAACCCTAAACCTAACACTAACACTAACCCTAACCCTAAACCTGACCCCATCCCTAACCCTAACCAAAACCCTAACCCTAACCCCAACCCCAACACTAAACCTAATCCTAACCCCAACCCTAACCCTAACCCTAACCCTAACCCTAACCCCAACCCTAAATCCAACACTAACCACAAGCCTAACCCTAAGCCAAACCCTAACCCTAACCCTAACCCCAACACTAACCCCAAACCTAACCCCAACCCAAATCCTAACCCTAACCCTAACCCAAACCTAACCCTAACCCTAACCCTAACCGTAACCCTAACCCTAACCCTAACCCTGACCCTGACCCTAACCACAACCCTAACCCTAACCCTAACCCTAACCCTAAGCTTAACCCTAACCCTAACCCTAACCCAAACGTAACCCTAACCCTAACCCTAAACGTAACACTAACCCTAACCCTAACCCTGACACGGACCCTGACCCTAACCACAACCCTAACCCTAAACCTAACCCCAACACTAACCCCAAACCTAACCCTAACCCCAACCCTAACCCTAACCCTAACCCTAACCCAACCCTATTCCTAACCCTAACCCTAACCCTAAACCTAACCCTAAACCTAACCCTAACCCTAACCCTAACCCTAACCCTAAACCCATCCCTAACCCTAACCCTAACCCTAATCCCAACCCCAACCCTAACCCTAACCCTAACCCTGACCCCATCCCTAACCCTAACTCTAACCCTAACCCGAATCCTAACCCTAACCCGAACCCAAACCCTAAACCTAAACTCTACCCCTACCCTAACCCTATCCCTAACCCTAACCCTACCCTAACCAGAACCCAGACCCTAACCCTAACCCTCACCACAACCCTAACCCTAACCCTAACCCTACTCAGACCCTAACCCTAAATCCAACCCTAACCCTAACACTAACCCTAACACCAAACCTAACCCTAACCCTAACCCTAACCCCAAACCTATCCCTAACCCTAACCCCAACCCTAACCCTAACCCTAATCCTATCCCTGACCCCAACCCTAACCCTAACCCTAACCCTAACCCCAACCCCATCACTAAACCTAATCCTAACCCCAACCCTAACCCTAACCCTAACCCCAACCGTAAACCTAACACTAACCCTTACCCTAACCCTGACCCCAACCCTAACCCTAACCCTAACCCTAACCCTAAACCTAACCCCTACCCCAACCCTAACACTACCCTAACCCTAACCCTGACCCTAACCCGAACCCTAACCACAACCCTAACCCTAACCCTAACCATAACTCAACCCTAACCCTAACCCTAGCCCCAACCCTAACCCTAACTCAGACCCTAACCCTAAATCCAAACCTAACCCTAACACTAACCCTAACACCAAACCTAACCCTAACCCTAACCCCAAACCTAACCCTAACCCCAACCCTAACCCTAACACTAACCCTAACCCCTACCCGAACCGGAACCCTAACCCCGACCCTAACCCTAACACTGACCCAGACACTAACCCTAACCCCAAACCTAACCCTAACCCAAACCCAGACCCTAACCCCAACCCTAACCCTAACCCGAACCCGAACCCCAGCCCAAACCCTAACCCTAACCCTAACCCTAACCCTAACCCCTACCCTAACCCTAACCCTAACCCTAAACACTACCCTAACACTAACCCTAAATCCAACCCTAACCCCAACACTAACCCCAACCCTAACCCTAACCCCAATACTAACCCTAACCCTACCCTTAACCCAACCCTAACCCTAACCCTAACCCTAACCCCAAACCTAATCCTAACCCTAACCCTAACCCCAACCCCAACAATAACCCTAACCCTCACCCCAACCCTAACCCTAACCCTAACCCAACCCTAACCCAACCTTAAACCTAACCCTAACCCTAACCTTAACCCTAACCCTAACCCCAACCCTAACCCTAACCCTAACCCTAACCCTAACCCTAACCTTAACCCTAACCCCAACCCCAACCCCAACCTTAAACCTAACCCTAACCCTAACCCTAACCCCTACCCTAAACCTAACACTAACCCTTACCCTAACCCTGACCCCAACCCTAACCCTAACCCTAACCATAACCCCAACCCTAATCCTAACCCTAAACCTAACCCCTACCCCAACCCTAACTCTACCCTAACCCTAACCCTGACCCTAACCCTAACCACAACCCTAACCCTAACCCTAACCCTAACCCCTACCCTAAGCCTAACCCTAACCCTAACCCTAACCCTAACCCTAACCACTACCCTAACCCTTACCCTAACCCTAACCTCAACACTAACCCCAACCATAACTCAACCCTAACCCTAACCCCAACCCTAACCCTAACCCAGACCGTAACCCTAAATCCAACCCTAACCCTAACACTAACCCTAACGCCAAACCTAACCCAAACCCTAACCCTAACCCCAAACCTAACCCTAACCCTAACCCTAACTCTGACCACCACCCTAACCCTAACCCTAACCCTAACCACTACCCTAACCCCAACCCTAACCCTAACCCTAACCTCAACACTAACCCCAACCCTAACACCAACCCTAACCCTAACCCTAACCCTAAACTTAACCCAACCCTAACCCTAACCCTGACCATGACCCTATCCCTAACCCTAACCACAACCCTAACCCTAACCCTAAACCTAAACCTAACCCTAACCTTAACCCTAACCCTAACCATAACTCAACCCTAACCCTAACCCTAACCCCAACTCTAACCCTAACCCAGACCCTAACCCTAAATCCAACCCTAACCCTTACACTAACCCTAACCCTAACCCTAACCCTAACACTAACCCCAAGCTTAACCCTAACCCTAAACCTAACCCTAACACTAACCCTAACCCTAACCCTTACCAATACCCTAACCCTAACCCTAACCCTAACCCCAACCCTAACCCTAACCCTAACCCTAACACTAACCCTAACACCAACCCCAACCCCAACCTTAAACCTAATCCTAACCCTAACCCTAACCCCAACCCTAAACCTAACATTAACCCTAACCCTAACCCTAACCCTGACCCATCCCTAACCCAGCAAAAACCCTAACCTTAACCCCAACCCCAACACTAAACCTAACCCCTACCCCAACCCTAACACTACCCTAACCCTAACCCTGACCCTAACCCTAACCACAACCCTAACCCAAAACCTATCCCTAACCCCAACCCCAACACTAAACCCAATCCTAACCCTAACCCTAACCCTAACCCTGACCCTAACCCAAACCGAAACCGAAACCCTAACCCTAACCCTAAACCTAACCCCTACCCCAAACCTAAGACTACCCTAACCCTAACCCAAACCCTGACCATGACCCTATCCCTAACCCTAACCACAACCCTAACCCTAACCCTAAACATAACCCTTACCCTAACCATAACTCAACCCTAACCCTAACCCTAACACCAACTCTAACCCTAACCGAGACCCTAACCATAAATCCAACCCTAACCCTTACACTAACCCTAAACCTAACCCTAACCCTAACACTAACCCCAAACCTAACCCTAACCCTAAACCTAACCCTAACACTAACCCCTACCCTAACACTAACCCTAACCCTAACCCTTACCAATACCCTAACCCTAAACCTAACCCTAACCCCAACCCTAACCCTAACCCTAACACTAACACTAACCCTAACCCCAACCCCAACCCCAACCTTAAACCTAATCCTAACCCTACCCTAACACCAACCCTAAACCTGACATTAACCCGAACCCTAACCCTAACCCTGACCCCATCCCTAACCCAGCAAAAACTCTAACCTTAACCCCAACCCCAACACTAAACCTAATCCTAACCCCAACCCTAGCCCTAACCCTAACCCCAACCCTAACCCTAACCCTAACCCTAACCCTAACCCTAACCCCTACCCCAACCCTAACACTACCCTAACCCTAACCCTGACCCTAACCCTAACCACAACCCTAACCCTAACCCCAACCCTAACCCTAACCCTAACCCTATCCCTAACCCCAACCCCAACACTAAACCTAATCCTAACCCTAAATCTAACCCTTACCCTAACCCTAACCCTAACCCTAACACTAACCCTAATTCCGACCCTAAACCTAACCCGAACCCTAACCCTGACCCTGACCCTAACCCTAACCCTAACCCTAACCCAACCCTAACCCAACCCTAAACCTAACCCTAACCCTAACCTTAACCCTAACCCTAACCCCAACCCTAACCCTAACCCTAACCCTAACCCTAACCCTAACATTAACCCTAACCCCAACCCCAACCCCAACCTTAAACCTAACCCTAACCCTAACCCTAACCCCAACCCTAAACCTAACACTAACCCTTACCCTAACCCTGACCCCAACCCTAACCCTAACCCTAACCATAACCCCAACCCTAATCCTAACCCTAAACCTAACCCCTACCCCAACCCTAACTCTACCCTAACCCTAACCCTGACCCTAACCCTAACCACAACCCTAACCCTAACCCTAACCCTAACCCCTACCCTAAGCCTAACCCTAACCCTAACCCTAACCCTAACCCTAACCACTACCCTAACCCTTACCCTAACCCTAACCTCAACACTAACCCCAACCATAACTCAACCCTAACCCTAACCCCAACCCTAACCCTAACCCAGACCGTAACCCTAAATCCAACCCTAACCCTAACACTAACCCTAACGCCAAACCTAACCCAAACCCTAACCCTAACCCCAAACCTAACCCTAACCCTAACCCTAACTCTGACCACCACCCTAACCCTAACCCTAACCCTAACCACTACCCTAACCCCAACCCTAACCCTAACCCTAACCTCAACACTAACCCCAACCCTAACACCAACCCTAACCCTAACCCTAACCCTAAACTTAACCCAACCCTAACCCTAACCCTGACCATGACCCTATCCCTAACCCTAACCACAACCCTAACCCTAACCCTAAACCTAAACCTAACCCTAATCCTAACTCAACCCTAACCCTAACCCTAACCCCAACCCTAACCCTAACCCAGGCCTTAACCCTAAATCTAACCATAACCCTAACACTAACCCTAACCCCAAACCTGACCCTAACGCTAACCCTAACCCCAACCCTAACCCTAACCCTAAACCTAACCCTAACCCCAGCCCAAACCCTAACCCTAACCCTAACCCTAACCCCTACCCTAACCCTAATCCTAACTCAACCCTAACCCTAACCCTAACCCCAACCCTAACCCTAACCCTAACCCAGGCCTTAACCCTAAATCCAACCATGACCCTAACACTAACCCTAACCCCAAACCTAACCCTAAACCTAACCCTAACCCCAGCCCAAACCCTAACCCTAAACCTAACCCTAACCCTAAACACTACCCTAACACTAAGTCTAAAACTAACCCTAACCCTAACCCCAACACTAACCCCAACCCTAACCCTAACCGTAACCCTAACACTAACCCAACCCTAACCCTAACCCTAACCCTAACCCCAACCCTAACCCTAACCCTAACACTAACACCAACCCCAATACTAAACCTAA
>NC_139472.1:24545000-24555000 GCF_057233095.1 Heloderma suspectum | reverse complement strand
AAACCTAACCCTAACCCCAACCCTAACCCTAACCCTAACCCTAACCCAACCCTAACCCTAACCCTAAACCTAACCCCAACACTAACCCCAAACCTAATCCTAACCCCAACCCTATCCCTAACCCTAACCCCAACCCTAAACCTAACACTAACCCTAACCCTGACCCCAACCCTAACCCTAACCCTAACCCTAACCCAAACCGAAACCGAATCCCTAACCCTAACCCTAAACCTAACCCCTACCCCAAACCTAAGACTACCCTAACCCTAACCCTAACCCTGACCATGACCCTATCCCTAACCCTAACCACAACCCTAACCCTAACCCTAAACCTAAACCTAACCCTAACCCTAACCCTAACCCTAACCCTAACCATAACTCAACCCTAACCCTAACCCTAACCCCAACTCTAACCCTAACCCAGACCCTAACCCTAAATCCAACCCTAACCCTTACACTAACCCTAACCCTAACCCTAACCCTAACACTAACCCCAAACTTAACCCTAACCCTAAACCTAACCCTAACACTAACCCTAACCCTAACCCTTACCAATACCCTAACCCTAACCCTAACCCTAACCCCAACCCTAACCCTAACCCTAACACTAACCCTAACACCAACCCCAACCCCAACCTTAAACCTAATCCTAACCCTAACCCTAACCCCAACCCTAAACCTAACATTAACCCTAACCCTAACCCTAACCCTGACCCATCCCTAACCCAGCAAAAACCCTAACCTTAACCCCAACCCCAACACTAAACCTAATCCTAACCCCAACCCTAACCCTAACCCTAACCCCAACCCTAACCCTAACCCTAACACTAAACCTAACCCCTACCCCAACCCTAACACTACCCTAACCCTAACCCTGACCCTAACCCTAACCACAACCCTAACCCAAAACCTATCCCTAACCCCAACCCCAACACTAAACCTAATCCTAACCCTAACCCTAACCCTAACCCTGACCCTAACCCAAACCGAAACCGAATCCCTAACCCTAACCCTAAACCTAACCCCTACCCCAAACCTAAGACTACCCTAACCCTAACCCAAACCCTGACCATGACCCTATCCCTAACCCTAACCACAACCCTAACCCTAACCCTAAACCTAACCCTTACCCTAACCATAACTCAACCCTAACCCTAACCCTAACACCAACTCTAACCCTAACCGAGACCCTAACCATAAATCCAACCCTAACCCTTACACTAACCCTAAACCTAACCCTAACCCTAACACTAACCCCAAACCTAACCCTAACCCTAAACCTAACCCTAACACTAACCCCTACCCTAACACTAACCCTAACCCTAACCCTTACCAATACCCTAACCCTAAACCTAACCCTAACCCCAACCCTAACCCTAACCCTAACCCTAACACTAACACTAACCCTAACCCCAACCCCAACCCCAACCTTAAACCTAATCCTAACCCTACCCTAACACCAACCCTAAACCTGACATTAACCCGAACCCTAACCCTAACCCTGACCCCATCCCTAACCCAGCAAAAACCCTAACCTTAACCCCAACCCCAACACTAAACCTAATCCTAACCCCAACCCTAGCCCTAACCCCAACCCTAACCCTAACCCTAACCCTAACCCTAACCCCTACCCCAACCCTAACACTACCCTAACCCTAACCCTGACCCTAACCCTAACCACAACCCTAACCCTAACCCCAACCCTAACCCTAACCCTATCCCTAACCCCAACCCCAACACTAAACCTAATCCTAACCCTAAATCTAACCCTTACCCTAACCCTAACCCTAACACTAACCCTAATTCCGACCCTAAACCTAACCCGAACCCTAACCCTGACCCTGACCCTAACCCTAACCCTAACCCTAATCCTAACTCAACCCTAACCCTAACCCTAACCCCAACCCTAACCCTAACCCAGGCCTTAACCCTAAATCTAACCATAACCCTAACACTAACCCTAACCCCAAACCTAACCCTAACGCTAACCCTAACCCCAACCCTAACCCTAACCCTAAACCTAACCCTAACCCCAGCCCAAACCCTAACCCTAACCCTAACCCCTACCCTAACCCTAATCCTAACTCAACCCTAACCCTAACCCTAACCCCAACCCTAACCCTAACCCTAACCCAGGCCTTAACCCTAAATCCAACCATGACCCTAACACTAACCCTAACCCCAAACCTAACCCTAAACCTAACCCTAACCCCAGCCCAAACCCTAACCCTAACCCTAACCCTAACCCTAAACACTACCCTAACACTAAGTCTAAAACTAACCCTAACCCTAACCCCAACACTAACCCCAACCCTAACCCTAACCGTAACCCTAACACTAACCCAACCCTAACCCTAACCCTAACCCTAACCCCAACCCTAACCCTAACCCTAACACTAACCCCAACCCCAATACTAAACCTAACCCTAACCCTAACCCTAACCCTAACCAAGACACTAACCCTAACCCCTACCCCAACCCTAACCCTAACCCCGACCTTAACCCTAACCCTAACCCTAAACCTGACCCTGACCCTGACCCTAACCCTAACCCTAACCCTAACCCTAACCACAACCCTAACCCTAACACTAACACTAACCCTAACCCCAACCCGAACCCTAACCCCAACCCTAACCCCGAACCTAAACCTAACCCGAACCCTAACCCTGACCCTGACCCTAACCCTAACCCTAACACTAAACCTAACCCTAACCACTACCCTAACCCTAACCCTAACCCCAACCCCAACACTAAACCTAATCCTAACCCCAACCCTAACCCTAACCCTAACCCAAACCGAAACCGAATCCCTAACCCTAACCCTAAACCTAACCCCTACCCCAAACCAAAGACTACCCTAACCCTAACCCTAACCCTGACCATGACCCTATCCCTAACCCTAACCACAACCCTAACCCTAACCCTAACCCTAAACCTAACCCTAACCCTAACCCTAACCCTAACCATAACTCAACCCTAACCCTAACCCTAACCCCAACTCTAACCCTAACCCAGACCCTAACCCTAAATCCAACCCTAACCCTTACACTAACCCTAACCCGAACCCCAACCCTAACACTAACCCCAAACCTAACCCTAACCCTAACCCTAACCCTAACACTAACCCCTACCCTAACACTAACCCTAACCCTAACCCTTACCAATACCCTAACCCTAACCCTAACCCTAACCCTAACACTAACCCTAACCCCAACCCCAACCCCAACCCCAACCTTAAACCTAATCCTAACCCTAACCCTAACCCCAACCCTAAACCTAACATTAACCCTAACCCTAACCCTAACCCTGACCCCATCCCTAACCCAGCAAAAACCCTAACCTTAACCCCAACCCCAACACTAAACCTAATCCTAACCCCAACCCTAACCCTAACCCCAACCCTAACCCTAACCCTAACCCTAAACCTAACCCCTACCCCAACCCTAACACTACCCTAACCCTAACCCTGACCCTAACCCTAACCACAACCCTAACCCTAACCCCAACCCTAACCCTAACCCTAACCCTATCCCTAACCCCAACCCCAACACTAAACCTAATTCTAACCCTAAACCTAACCCTAACCCTAACTCAACCCTAACCCTAAACCTAACCCCAACCCTAACCCGAACCTTAACCCAGTCCCTATCCCTAAAACCAACCCTAACCCTAACACTAACCCTAACCCCAAACCTAACCCTAACGCTAACCCTAACCCCAACCCTAACCCTGATCCTAACCCTAACCCTAACCCTAACCCCAGCCCAAACCCTAACCCTAACCCCTACCCTAACCCTAACCCTAAGCAATACCCTCACTAAGCCTAAACCTAACCCTAAACCCAACACTAACCCCAAGCCTAACCCTAATCCCAACCCTAACCCTAACCCTAACACTAACCCAACCCTAACCCTAACCCTAACCCCAACCCTAACCCTAACCCTAACCCTAACCCCAACCCCAACACTAAACCTAACCCTAACCCCAACTCTAACCCCAACCCTAAACCTAACACTAACACTAACCCTAACCCTAAACCTGACCCCATCCCTAACCCTAACCAAAACCCTAACCCTAACCCCAACCCCAACACTAAACCTAATCCTAACCCCAACCCTAACCCTAACCCTAACCCTAACCCCAACCCTAAACCCAACACTAACCACAAGCCTAACCCTAAGCCAAACCCTAACCCTAACCCTAACCCTAACACTAACCCCAAACCTAACCCCAACCCAAATCCTAACCCTAACCCTAACCCAAACCTAACCCTAACCCTAACCCTAACCCTAACCGTAACCCTAACCCTAACCCTAACACTGACCCTGACCCTAACCACAACCCTAACCCTAACCCTAACCCTAACCCTAAGCTTAACCCTAACCCTAACCCTAACCCAAACGTAACCCTAACCCTAACCCTAACCGTAACACTAACCCTAACCCTAACCCTGACACGGACCCTGACCCTAACCACAACCCTAACCCTAAACCTAACCCCAACACTAACCCCAAACCTAACCCTAACCCCAACCCTAACCCTAACCCTAACCCTAACCCAACCCTATTCCTAACCCTAACCCTAACCCTAAACCTAACCCTAAACATAACCCTAACCCTAACCCTAACCCTAAACCCATCCCTAACCCTAACCCTAACCCTAATCCCAACCCCAACCCTAACCCTAACCCTAACCCTGACCCCATCCCTAACCCTAACTCTAACCCTAACCCGAATCCTAACCCTAACCCGAACCCAAACCCTAAACCTAAACTCTACCCCTACCCTAACCCTATCCCTAACCCTAACCCTACCCTAACCATAACCCTGACCCTAACCCTAACCCTCACCACAACCCTAACCCTAACCCTAACCCTACTCAGACCCTAACCCTAAATCCAACCCTAACCCTAACACTAACCCTAACACCAAACCTAACCCTAACCCTAACCCCAAACCTATCCCTAACCCTAACCCCAACCCTAACCCTAACCCTAACCCTATCCCTGACCCCAACCCTAACCCTAACCCTAACCCTAACCCTAACCCCAACCCCAACACTAAACCTAATCCTAACCCCAACCCTAACCCTAACCCTAACCCCAACCGTAAACCTAACACTAACCCTTACCCTAACCCTGACCCCAACCCTAACCCTAACCCTAACCCTAACCCTAAACCTAACCCCTACCCCAACCCTAACACTACCCTAACCCTAACCCTGACCCTAACCCGAACCCTAACCACAACCCTAACCCTAACCCTAACCATAACTCAACCCTAACCCTAACCCTAGCCCCAACCCTAACCCTAACTCAGACCCTAACCCTAAATCCAAACCTAACCCTAACACTAACCCTAACACCAAACCTAACCCTAACCCTAACCCCAAACCTAACCCTAACCCCAACCCTAACCCTAACACTAACCCTAACCCCTACCCGAACCGGAACCCTAACCCCGACCCTAACCCTAACCCTAACACTGACCCAGACACTAACCCTAACCCCAACCCTTACCCTAACCCTAACCCAGACCCTAACCTTAAATCCAATCCTAACCCTAACACTAACCCTAACCCCAAATCTAACCCTAACCCTAACCCTAACCCCAACCCTAAACCTACCCTAACCCTAACCCTAAACTTAACCCAACCCTAACCCTAACACTAACACTAACCGTAACACCAACCCGAACCCTAACGCCAACCCTAACCCCGACCCTAAATCTAACCCGAAACCTAACCCTAACCCTAACCCTAACCCCAACTCTAACCCTAACCCAGACCCTAACCCTAAATCCAACCCTAACCCTTACACTAACCCTAACCCGAACCCCAACCCTAACACTAACCCCAAACCTAACCCTAACCCTAACCCTAACCCTAACACTAACACTAACCCCTACCCTAACACTAACCCTAACCCTAACCCTTACCAATACCCTAACCCTAACCCTAACCCTAACCCTAACACTAAACCTAACCCCAACCCCAACCCCAACCCCAACCTTAAACCTAATCCTAACCCTAACCCTAACCCCAACCCTAAACCTAACATTAACCCTAACCCTAACCCTAACCCTGACCCCATCCCTAACCCAGCAAAAACCCTAACCTTAACCCCAACCCCAACACTAAACCTAATCCTAACCCCAACCCTAACCCTAACCCTAACCCCAACCCTAACCCTAACCCTAACCCTAAACCTAACCCCTACCCCAACCCTAACACTACCCTAACCCTAACCCTGACCCTAACCCTAACCACAACCCTAACCCTAACCCCAACCCTAACCCTAACCCTATCCCTAACCCCAACCCCAACACTAAACCTAATTCTAACCCTAAACCTAACCCTAACCCTAACTCAACCCTAACCCTAAACCTAACCCCAACCCTAACCCGAACCTTAACCCAGTCCCTATCCCTAAAACCAACCCTAACCCTAACACTAACCCTAACCCCAAACCTAACCCTAACGCTAACCCTAACCCCAACCCTAACCCTGATCCTAACCCTAACCCTAACCCTAACCCCAGCCCAAACCCTAACCCTAACCCCTACCCTAACCCTAACCCTAAGCAATACCCTCACTAAGCTTAAACCTAACCCTAAACCCAACACTAACCCCAACCCTAACCCTAATCCCAACCCTAACCCTAACCCTAACACTAAACCAACCCTAACCCCAACCCTAACCCCAACCCTAACCCTAACCCTAACCCTAACCCCAACCCCAACACTAAACCTAACCCTAACCCCAACTCTAAACCCAACCCTAAACCTAACACTAACACTAACCCTAACCCTAAACCTGACCCCATCCCTAACCCTAACCAAAACCCTAACCCTAACCCCAACCCCAACACTAAACCTAATCCTAACCCCAACCCTAACCCTAACCCTAACCCTAACCCTAACCCCAACCCTAAATCCAACACTAACCACAAGCCTAACCCTAAGCCAAACCCTAACCCTAACCCTAACCCCAACACTAACCCCAAACCTAACCCCAACCCAAATCCTAACCCTAACCCTAACCCAAACCTAACCCTAACCCTAACCCTAACCGTAACCCTAACCCTAACCCTAACCCTGACCCTGACCCTAACCACAACCCTAACCCTAACCCTAACCCTAACCCTAAGCTTAACCCTAACCCTAACCCTAACCCAAACGTAACCCTAACCCTAACCCTAAACGTAACACTAACCCTAACCCTAACCCTGACACGGACCCTGACCCTAACCACAACCCTAACCCTAAACCTAACCCCAACACTAACCCCAAACCTAACCCTAACCCCAACCCTAACCCTAACCCTAACCCTAACCCAACCCTATTCCTAACCCTAACCCTAACCCTAAACCTAACCCTAAACCTAACCCTAACCCTAACCCTAACCCTAACCCTAAACCCATCCCTAACCCTAACCCTAACCCTAATCCCAACCCCAACCCTAACCCTAACCCTAACCCTGACCCCATCCCTAACCCTAACTCTAACCCTAACCCGAATCCTAACCCTAACCCGAACCCAAACCCTAAACCTAAACTCTACCCCTACCCTAACCCTATCCCTAACCCTAACCCTACCCTAACCAGAACCCAGACCCTAACCCTAACCCTCACCACAACCCTAACCCTAACCCTAACCCTACTCAGACCCTAACCCTAAATCCAACCCTAACCCTAACACTAACCCTAACACCAAACCTAACCCTAACCCTAACCCTAACCCCAAACCTATCCCTAACCCTAACCCCAACCCTAACCCTAACCCTAATCCTATCCCTGACCCCAACCCTAACCCTAACCCTAACCCTAACCCTAACCCCAACCCCATCACTAAACCTAATCCTAACCCCAACCCTAACCCTAACCCTAACCCCAACCGTAAACCTAACACTAACCCTTACCCTAACCCTGACCCCAACCCTAACCCTAACCCTAACCCTAACCCTAAACCTAACCCCTACCCCAACCCTAACACTACCCTAACCCTAACCCTGACCCTAACCCGAACCCTAACCACAACCCTAACCCTAACCCTAACCATAACTCAACCCTAACCCTAACCCTAGCCCCAACCCTAACCCTAACTCAGACCCTAACCCTAAAACCAAACCTAACCCTAACACTAACCCTAACACCAAACCTAACCCTAACCCTAACCCCAAACCTAACCCTAACCCCAACCCTAACCCTAACACTAACCCTAACCCCTACCCGAACCGGAACCCTAACCCCGACCCTAACCCTAACACTGACCCAGACACTAACCCTAACCCCAAACCTAACCCTAACCCAAACCCAGACCCTAACCCCAACCCTAACCCTAACCCGAACCCGAACCCCAGCCCAAACCCTAACCCTAACCCTAACCCTAACCCTAACCCCTACCCTAACCCTAACCCTAACCCTAAACACTACCCTAACACTAACCCTAAATCCAACCCTAACCCCAACACTAACCCCAACCCTAACGCTAACCCCAATAATAACCCTAACCCTACCCCTAACCCAACCCTAACCCTAACCCTAACCCTAACCCCAAACCTAATCCTAACCCTAACCCTAACCCCAACCCCAACAATAACCCTAACCCTCACCCCAACCCTAACCCTAACCCTAACCCAACCCTAACCCAACCTTAAACCTAACCCTAACCCTAACCTTAACCCTAACCCTAACCCCAACCCTAACCCTAACCCTAACCCTAACCCTAACCCTAACCTTAACCCTAACCCCAACCCCAACCCCAACCTTAAACCTAACCCTAACCCTAACCCTAACCCCTACCCTAAACCTAACACTAACCCTTACCCTAACCCTGACCCCAACCCTAACCCTAACCCTAACCATAACCCCAACCCTAATCCTAACCCTAAACCTAACCCCTACCCCAACCCTAACTCTACCCTAACCCTAACCCTGACCCTAACCCTAACCACAACCCTAACCCTAACCCTAACCCTAACCCCTACCCTAAGCCTAACCCTAACCCTAACCCTAACCCTAACCCTAACCACTACCCTAACCCTTACCCTAACCCTAACCTCAACACTAACCCCAACCATAACTCAACCCTAACCCTAACCCCAACCCTAACCCTAACCCAGACCGTAACCCTAAATCCAACCCTAACCCTAACACTAACCCTAACGCCAAACCTAACCCAAACCCTAACCCTAACCCCAAACCTAACCCTAACCCTAACCCTAACTCTGACCACCACCCTAACCCTAACCCTAACCCTAACCACTACCCTAACCCCAACCCTAACCCTAACCCTAACCTCAACACTAACCCCAACCCTAACACCAACCCTAACCCTAACCCTAACCCTAAACTTAACCCAACCCTAACCCTAACCCTGACCATGACCCTATCCCTAACCCTAACCACAACCCTAACCCTAACCCTAAACCTAAACCTAACCCTAACCCTAACCCTAACCATAACTCAACCCTAACCCTAACCCTAACCCCAACTCTAACCCTAACCCAGACCCTAACCCTAAATCCAACCCTAACCCTTACACTAACCCTAACCCTAACCCTAACCCTAACACTAACCCCAAGCTTAACCCTAACCCTAAACCTAACCCTAACACTAACCCTAACCCTAACCCTTACCAATACCCTAACCCTAACCCTAACCCTAACCCCAACCCTAACCCTAACCCTAACACTAACCCTAACACCAACCCCAACCCCAACCTTAAACCTAATCCTAACCCTAACCCTAACCCCAACCCTAAACCTAACATTAACCCTAACCCTAACCCTAACCCTGACCCATCCCTAACCCAGCCAAAACCCTAACCTTAACCCCAACCCCAACACTAAACCTAATCCTAACCCCAACCCTAACCCTAACCCTAACCCCAACCCTAACCCTAACCCTAACACTAAACCTAACCCCTACCCCAACCCTAACACTACCCTAACCCTAACCCTGACCCTAACCCTAACCACAACCCTAACCCAAAACCTATCC
>NC_139472.1:24527500-24537500 GCF_057233095.1 Heloderma suspectum | reverse complement strand
CAACCCTAACCCTAACCCTAACCCCAACCCTAACCCTAACCCAGGCCTTAACCCTAAATCTAACCATAACCCTAACACTAACCCTAACCCCAAACCTAACCCTAACGCTAACCCTAACCCCAACCCTAACCCTAACCCTAAACCTAACCCTAACCCCAGCCCAAACCCTAACCCTAACCCTAACCCCTACCCTAACCCTAATCCTAACTCAACCCTAACCCTAACCCTAACCCCAACCCTAACCCTAACCCTAACCCAGGCCTTAACCCTAAATCCAACCATGACCCTAACACTAACCCTAACCCCAAACCTAACCCTAAACCTAACCCTAACCCCAGCCCAAACCCTAACCCTAACCCTAACCCTAACCCTAAACACTACCCTAACACTAAGTCTAAAACTAACCCTAACCCTAACCCCAACACTAACCCCAACCCTAACCCTAACCGTAACCCTAACACTAACCCAACCCTAACCCTAACCCTAACCCTAACCCCAACCCTAACCCTAACCCTAACACTAACCCCAACCCCAATACTAAACCTAACCCTAACCCTAACCCTAACCCTAACCAAGACACTAACCCTAACCCCTACCCCAACCCTAACCCTAACCCCGACCTTAACCCTAACCCTAACCCTAAACCTGACCCTGACCCTGACCCTAACCCTAACCCTAACCCTAACCCTAACCACAACCCTAACCCTAACACTAACACTAACCCTAACCCCAACCCGAACCCTAACCCCAACCCTAACCCCGAACCTAAACCTAACCCGAACCCTAACCCTGACCCTGACCCTAACCCTAACCCTAACACTAAACCTAACCCTAACCACTACCCTAACCCTAACCCTAACCCCAACCCCAACACTAAACCTAATCCTAACCCCAACCCTAACCCTAACCCTAACCCAAACCGAAACCGAATCCCTAACCCTAACCCTAAACCTAACCCCTACCCCAAACCAAAGACTACCCTAACCCTAACCCTAACCCTGACCATGACCCTATCCCTAACCCTAACCACAACCCTAACCCTAACCCTAACCCTAAACCTAACCCTAACCCTAACCCTAACCCTAACCATAACTCAACCCTAACCCTAACCCTAACCCCAACTCTAACCCTAACCCAGACCCTAACCCTAAATCCAACCCTAACCCTTACACTAACCCTAACCCGAACCCCAACCCTAACACTAACCCCAAACCTAACCCTAACCCTAACCCTAACCCTAACACTAACCCCTACCCTAACACTAACCCTAACCCTAACCCTTACCAATACCCTAACCCTAACCCTAACCCTAACCCTAACACTAACCCTAACCCCAACCCCAACCCCAACCCCAACCTTAAACCTAATCCTAACCCTAACCCTAACCCCAACCCTAAACCTAACATTAACCCTAACCCTAACCCTAACCCTGACCCCATCCCTAACCCAGCAAAAACCCTAACCTTAACCCCAACCCCAACACTAAACCTAATCCTAACCCCAACCCTAACCCTAACCCCAACCCTAACCCTAACCCTAACCCTAAACCTAACCCCTACCCCAACCCTAACACTACCCTAACCCTAACCCTGACCCTAACCCTAACCACAACCCTAACCCTAACCCCAACCCTAACCCTAACCCTAACCCTATCCCTAACCCCAACCCCAACACTAAACCTAATTCTAACCCTAAACCTAACCCTAACCCTAACTCAACCCTAACCCTAAACCTAACCCCAACCCTAACCCGAACCTTAACCCAGTCCCTATCCCTAAAACCAACCCTAACCCTAACACTAACCCTAACCCCAAACCTAACCCTAACGCTAACCCTAACCCCAACCCTAACCCTGATCCTAACCCTAACCCTAACCCTAACCCCAGCCCAAACCCTAACCCTAACCCCTACCCTAACCCTAACCCTAAGCAATACCCTCACTAAGCCTAAACCTAACCCTAAACCCAACACTAACCCCAAGCCTAACCCTAATCCCAACCCTAACCCTAACCCTAACACTAACCCAACCCTAACCCTAACCCTAACCCCAACCCTAACCCTAACCCTAACCCTAACCCCAACCCCAACACTAAACCTAACCCTAACCCCAACTCTAACCCCAACCCTAAACCTAACACTAACACTAACCCTAACCCTAAACCTGACCCCATCCCTAACCCTAACCAAAACCCTAACCCTAACCCCAACCCCAACACTAAACCTAATCCTAACCCCAACCCTAACCCTAACCCTAACCCTAACCCCAACCCTAAACCCAACACTAACCACAAGCCTAACCCTAAGCCAAACCCTAACCCTAACCCTAACCCTAACACTAACCCCAAACCTAACCCCAACCCAAATCCTAACCCTAACCCTAACCCAAACCTAACCCTAACCCTAACCCTAACCCTAACCGTAACCCTAACCCTAACCCTAACACTGACCCTGACCCTAACCACAACCCTAACCCTAACCCTAACCCTAACCCTAAGCTTAACCCTAACCCTAACCCTAACCCAAACGTAACCCTAACCCTAACCCTAACCGTAACACTAACCCTAACCCTAACCCTGACACGGACCCTGACCCTAACCACAACCCTAACCCTAAACCTAACCCCAACACTAACCCCAAACCTAACCCTAACCCCAACCCTAACCCTAACCCTAACCCTAACCCAACCCTATTCCTAACCCTAACCCTAACCCTAAACCTAACCCTAAACATAACCCTAACCCTAACCCTAACCCTAAACCCATCCCTAACCCTAACCCTAACCCTAATCCCAACCCCAACCCTAACCCTAACCCTAACCCTGACCCCATCCCTAACCCTAACTCTAACCCTAACCCGAATCCTAACCCTAACCCGAACCCAAACCCTAAACCTAAACTCTACCCCTACCCTAACCCTATCCCTAACCCTAACCCTACCCTAACCATAACCCTGACCCTAACCCTAACCCTCACCACAACCCTAACCCTAACCCTAACCCTACTCAGACCCTAACCCTAAATCCAACCCTAACCCTAACACTAACCCTAACACCAAACCTAACCCTAACCCTAACCCCAAACCTATCCCTAACCCTAACCCCAACCCTAACCCTAACCCTAACCCTATCCCTGACCCCAACCCTAACCCTAACCCTAACCCTAACCCTAACCCCAACCCCAACACTAAACCTAATCCTAACCCCAACCCTAACCCTAACCCTAACCCCAACCGTAAACCTAACACTAACCCTTACCCTAACCCTGACCCCAACCCTAACCCTAACCCTAACCCTAACCCTAAACCTAACCCCTACCCCAACCCTAACACTACCCTAACCCTAACCCTGACCCTAACCCGAACCCTAACCACAACCCTAACCCTAACCCTAACCATAACTCAACCCTAACCCTAACCCTAGCCCCAACCCTAACCCTAACTCAGACCCTAACCCTAAATCCAAACCTAACCCTAACACTAACCCTAACACCAAACCTAACCCTAACCCTAACCCCAAACCTAACCCTAACCCCAACCCTAACCCTAACACTAACCCTAACCCCTACCCGAACCGGAACCCTAACCCCGACCCTAACCCTAACCCTAACACTGACCCAGACACTAACCCTAACCCCAACCCTTACCCTAACCCTAACCCAGACCCTAACCTTAAATCCAATCCTAACCCTAACACTAACCCTAACCCCAAATCTAACCCTAACCCTAACCCTAACCCCAACCCTAAACCTACCCTAACCCTAACCCTAAACTTAACCCAACCCTAACCCTAACACTAACACTAACCGTAACACCAACCCGAACCCTAACGCCAACCCTAACCCCGACCCTAAATCTAACCCGAAACCTAACCCTAACCCTAACCCTAACCCCAACTCTAACCCTAACCCAGACCCTAACCCTAAATCCAACCCTAACCCTTACACTAACCCTAACCCGAACCCCAACCCTAACACTAACCCCAAACCTAACCCTAACCCTAACCCTAACCCTAACACTAACACTAACCCCTACCCTAACACTAACCCTAACCCTAACCCTTACCAATACCCTAACCCTAACCCTAACCCTAACCCTAACACTAAACCTAACCCCAACCCCAACCCCAACCCCAACCTTAAACCTAATCCTAACCCTAACCCTAACCCCAACCCTAAACCTAACATTAACCCTAACCCTAACCCTAACCCTGACCCCATCCCTAACCCAGCAAAAACCCTAACCTTAACCCCAACCCCAACACTAAACCTAATCCTAACCCCAACCCTAACCCTAACCCTAACCCCAACCCTAACCCTAACCCTAACCCTAAACCTAACCCCTACCCCAACCCTAACACTACCCTAACCCTAACCCTGACCCTAACCCTAACCACAACCCTAACCCTAACCCCAACCCTAACCCTAACCCTATCCCTAACCCCAACCCCAACACTAAACCTAATTCTAACCCTAAACCTAACCCTAACCCTAACTCAACCCTAACCCTAAACCTAACCCCAACCCTAACCCGAACCTTAACCCAGTCCCTATCCCTAAAACCAACCCTAACCCTAACACTAACCCTAACCCCAAACCTAACCCTAACGCTAACCCTAACCCCAACCCTAACCCTGATCCTAACCCTAACCCTAACCCTAACCCCAGCCCAAACCCTAACCCTAACCCCTACCCTAACCCTAACCCTAAGCAATACCCTCACTAAGCTTAAACCTAACCCTAAACCCAACACTAACCCCAACCCTAACCCTAATCCCAACCCTAACCCTAACCCTAACACTAAACCAACCCTAACCCCAACCCTAACCCCAACCCTAACCCTAACCCTAACCCTAACCCCAACCCCAACACTAAACCTAACCCTAACCCCAACTCTAAACCCAACCCTAAACCTAACACTAACACTAACCCTAACCCTAAACCTGACCCCATCCCTAACCCTAACCAAAACCCTAACCCTAACCCCAACCCCAACACTAAACCTAATCCTAACCCCAACCCTAACCCTAACCCTAACCCTAACCCTAACCCCAACCCTAAATCCAACACTAACCACAAGCCTAACCCTAAGCCAAACCCTAACCCTAACCCTAACCCCAACACTAACCCCAAACCTAACCCCAACCCAAATCCTAACCCTAACCCTAACCCAAACCTAACCCTAACCCTAACCCTAACCGTAACCCTAACCCTAACCCTAACCCTGACCCTGACCCTAACCACAACCCTAACCCTAACCCTAACCCTAACCCTAAGCTTAACCCTAACCCTAACCCTAACCCAAACGTAACCCTAACCCTAACCCTAAACGTAACACTAACCCTAACCCTAACCCTGACACGGACCCTGACCCTAACCACAACCCTAACCCTAAACCTAACCCCAACACTAACCCCAAACCTAACCCTAACCCCAACCCTAACCCTAACCCTAACCCTAACCCAACCCTATTCCTAACCCTAACCCTAACCCTAAACCTAACCCTAAACCTAACCCTAACCCTAACCCTAACCCTAACCCTAAACCCATCCCTAACCCTAACCCTAACCCTAATCCCAACCCCAACCCTAACCCTAACCCTAACCCTGACCCCATCCCTAACCCTAACTCTAACCCTAACCCGAATCCTAACCCTAACCCGAACCCAAACCCTAAACCTAAACTCTACCCCTACCCTAACCCTATCCCTAACCCTAACCCTACCCTAACCAGAACCCAGACCCTAACCCTAACCCTCACCACAACCCTAACCCTAACCCTAACCCTACTCAGACCCTAACCCTAAATCCAACCCTAACCCTAACACTAACCCTAACACCAAACCTAACCCTAACCCTAACCCTAACCCCAAACCTATCCCTAACCCTAACCCCAACCCTAACCCTAACCCTAATCCTATCCCTGACCCCAACCCTAACCCTAACCCTAACCCTAACCCTAACCCCAACCCCATCACTAAACCTAATCCTAACCCCAACCCTAACCCTAACCCTAACCCCAACCGTAAACCTAACACTAACCCTTACCCTAACCCTGACCCCAACCCTAACCCTAACCCTAACCCTAACCCTAAACCTAACCCCTACCCCAACCCTAACACTACCCTAACCCTAACCCTGACCCTAACCCGAACCCTAACCACAACCCTAACCCTAACCCTAACCATAACTCAACCCTAACCCTAACCCTAGCCCCAACCCTAACCCTAACTCAGACCCTAACCCTAAAACCAAACCTAACCCTAACACTAACCCTAACACCAAACCTAACCCTAACCCTAACCCCAAACCTAACCCTAACCCCAACCCTAACCCTAACACTAACCCTAACCCCTACCCGAACCGGAACCCTAACCCCGACCCTAACCCTAACACTGACCCAGACACTAACCCTAACCCCAAACCTAACCCTAACCCAAACCCAGACCCTAACCCCAACCCTAACCCTAACCCGAACCCGAACCCCAGCCCAAACCCTAACCCTAACCCTAACCCTAACCCTAACCCCTACCCTAACCCTAACCCTAACCCTAAACACTACCCTAACACTAACCCTAAATCCAACCCTAACCCCAACACTAACCCCAACCCTAACGCTAACCCCAATAATAACCCTAACCCTACCCCTAACCCAACCCTAACCCTAACCCTAACCCTAACCCCAAACCTAATCCTAACCCTAACCCTAACCCCAACCCCAACAATAACCCTAACCCTCACCCCAACCCTAACCCTAACCCTAACCCAACCCTAACCCAACCTTAAACCTAACCCTAACCCTAACCTTAACCCTAACCCTAACCCCAACCCTAACCCTAACCCTAACCCTAACCCTAACCCTAACCTTAACCCTAACCCCAACCCCAACCCCAACCTTAAACCTAACCCTAACCCTAACCCTAACCCCTACCCTAAACCTAACACTAACCCTTACCCTAACCCTGACCCCAACCCTAACCCTAACCCTAACCATAACCCCAACCCTAATCCTAACCCTAAACCTAACCCCTACCCCAACCCTAACTCTACCCTAACCCTAACCCTGACCCTAACCCTAACCACAACCCTAACCCTAACCCTAACCCTAACCCCTACCCTAAGCCTAACCCTAACCCTAACCCTAACCCTAACCCTAACCACTACCCTAACCCTTACCCTAACCCTAACCTCAACACTAACCCCAACCATAACTCAACCCTAACCCTAACCCCAACCCTAACCCTAACCCAGACCGTAACCCTAAATCCAACCCTAACCCTAACACTAACCCTAACGCCAAACCTAACCCAAACCCTAACCCTAACCCCAAACCTAACCCTAACCCTAACCCTAACTCTGACCACCACCCTAACCCTAACCCTAACCCTAACCACTACCCTAACCCCAACCCTAACCCTAACCCTAACCTCAACACTAACCCCAACCCTAACACCAACCCTAACCCTAACCCTAACCCTAAACTTAACCCAACCCTAACCCTAACCCTGACCATGACCCTATCCCTAACCCTAACCACAACCCTAACCCTAACCCTAAACCTAAACCTAACCCTAACCCTAACCCTAACCATAACTCAACCCTAACCCTAACCCTAACCCCAACTCTAACCCTAACCCAGACCCTAACCCTAAATCCAACCCTAACCCTTACACTAACCCTAACCCTAACCCTAACCCTAACACTAACCCCAAGCTTAACCCTAACCCTAAACCTAACCCTAACACTAACCCTAACCCTAACCCTTACCAATACCCTAACCCTAACCCTAACCCTAACCCCAACCCTAACCCTAACCCTAACACTAACCCTAACACCAACCCCAACCCCAACCTTAAACCTAATCCTAACCCTAACCCTAACCCCAACCCTAAACCTAACATTAACCCTAACCCTAACCCTAACCCTGACCCATCCCTAACCCAGCCAAAACCCTAACCTTAACCCCAACCCCAACACTAAACCTAATCCTAACCCCAACCCTAACCCTAACCCTAACCCCAACCCTAACCCTAACCCTAACACTAAACCTAACCCCTACCCCAACCCTAACACTACCCTAACCCTAACCCTGACCCTAACCCTAACCACAACCCTAACCCAAAACCTATCCCTAACCCCAACCCCAACACTAAACCCAATCCTAACCCTAACCCTAACCCTAACCCTGACCCTAACCCAAACCGAAACCGAAACCCTAACCCTAACCCTAAACCTAACCCCTACCCCAAACCTAAGACTACCCTAACCCTAACCCAAACCCTGACCATGACCCTATCCCTAACCCTAACCACAACCCTAACCCTAACCCTAAACATAACCCTTACCCTAACCATAACTCAACCCTAACCCTAACCCTAACACCAACTCTAACCCTAACCGAGACCCTAACCATAAATCCAACCCTAACCCTTACACTAACCCTAAACCTAACCCTAACCCTAACACTAACCCCAAACCTAACCCTAACCCTAAACCTAACCCTAACACTAACCCCTACCCTAACACTAACCCTAACCCTAACCCTTACCAATACCCTAACCCTAAACCTAACCCTAACCCCAACCCTAACCCTAACCCTAACACTAACACTAACCCTAACCCCAACCCCAACCCCAACCTTAAACCTAATCCTAACCCTACCCTAACACCAACCCTAAACCTGACATTAACCCGAACCCTAACCCTAACCCTGACCCCATCCCTAACCCAGCAAAAACTCTAACCTTAACCCCAACCCCAACACTAAACCTAATCCTAACCCCAACCCTAGCCCTAACCCTAACCCCAACCCTAACCCTAACCCTAACCCTAAGCCTAACCCTAACCCCTACCCCAACCCTAACACTACCCTAACCCTAACCCTGACCCTAACCCTAACCACAACCCTAACCCTAACCCCAACCCTAACCCTAACCCTAACCCTAACCCTATCCCTAACCCCAACCCCAACACTAAACCTAATCCTAACCCTAAATCTAACCCTTACCCTAACCCTAACCCTAACCCTAACACTAACCCTAATTCCGACCCTAAACCTAACCCGAACCCTAACCCTGACCCTGACCCTAACCCTAACCCTAACCCTAACCCAACCCTAACCCAACCCTAAACCTAACCCTAACCCTAACCTTAACCCTAACCCTAACCCCAACCCTAACCCTAACCCTAACCCTAACCCTAACCCTAACATTAACCCTAACCCCAACCCCAACCCCAACCTTAAACCTAACCCTAACCCTAACCCTAACCCCAACCCTAAACCTAACACTAACCCTTACCCTAACCCTGACCCCAACCCTAACCCTAACCCTAACCATAACCCCAACCCTAATCCTAACCCTAAACCTAACCCCTACCCCAACCCTAACTCTACCCTAACCCTAACCCTGACCCTAACCCTAACCACAACCCTAACCCTAACCCTAACCCTAACCCCTACCCTAAGCCTAACCCTAACCCTAACCCTAACCCTAACCCTAACCACTACCCTAACCCTTACCCTAACCCTAACCTCAACACTAACCCCAACCATAACTCAACCCTAACCCTAACCCCAACCCTAACCCTAACCCAGACCGTAACCCTAAATCCAACCCTAACCCTAACACTAACCCTAACGCCAAACCTAACCCAAACCCTAACCCTAACCCCAAACCTAACCCTAACCCTAACCCTAACTCTGACCACCACCCTAACCCTAACCCTAACCCTAACCACTACCCTAACCCCAACCCTAACCCTAACCCTAACCTCAACACTAACCCCAACCCTAACACCAACCCTAACCCTAACCCTAACCCTAAACTTAACCCAACCCTAACCCTAACCCTGACCATGACCCTATCCCTAACCCTAACCACAACCCTAACCCTAACCCTAAACCTAAACCTAACCCTAATCCTAACTCAACCCTAACCCTAACCCTAACCCCAACCCTAACCCTAACCCAGGCCTTAACCCTAAATCTAACCATAACCCTAACACTAA
>NC_139472.1:24497500-24500000 GCF_057233095.1 Heloderma suspectum | reverse complement strand
CCCAACCCCAACCTTAAACCTAATCCTAACCCTCACCCTAACCCCAACCCTAAACCTAACATTAACCCTAACCCTAACCCTAACCCTGACCCCATCCCTAACCCAGCAAAAACCCTAACCTTAACCCCAACCCCAACACTAAACCTAATCCTAACCCCAACCCTAACCCTAACCCCAACCCTAACCCTAACCCTAACCCTAAACCTAACCCCTACCCCAACCCTAACACTACCCTAACCCTAACCCTGACCCTAACCCTAACCACAACACTAACCCTAACCCCAACCCTAACCCTAACCCTAACCCTAACCCTATCCCTAACCCCAACCCCAACACTAAACCTAATTCTAACCCTAAACCTAACCCTAACCCTAACTCAACCCTAACCCTAAACCTAACCCCAACCCTAACCCGAACCTTAACCCAGTCCCTATCCCTAAAACCAACCCTAACCCTAACACTAACCCTAACCCCAAACCTAACCCTAACGCTAACCCTAACCCCAACCCTAACCCTGATCCTAACCCTAACCCTAACCCTAACCCCAGCCCAAACCCTAACCCTAACCCCTACCCTAACCCTAACCCTAAGCAATACCCTCACTAAGCTTAAACCTAACCCTAAACCCAACACTAACCCCAAGCCTAACCCTAATCCCAACCCTAACCCTAACCCTAACACTAACCCAACCCTAACCCTAACCCTAACCCCAACCCTAACCCTAACCCTAACCCTAACCCCAACCCCAACACTAAACCTAACCCTAACCCCAACTCTAACCCCAACCCTAAACCTAACACTAACACTAACCCTAACCCTAAACCTGACCCCATCCCTAACCCTAACCAAAACCCTAACCCTAACCCCAACCCCAACACTAAACCTAATCCTAACCCCAACCCTAACCCTAACCCTAACCCTAACCCCAACCCTAAACCCAACACTAACCACAACCCTAACCCTAAGCCAAACCCTAACCCTAACCCTAACCCCAACACTAACCCCAAACCTAACCCCAACCCAAATCCTAACCCTAACCCTAACCCAAAACTAACCCTAACCCTAACCCTTACCGTAACCCTAACCCTAACCCTAACCCTGACCCTGACCCTAACCACAACCCTAACCCTAACCCTAACCCTAACCCTAAGCTTAACCCTAACCCTAACCCTAACCCAAACGTAACCCTAACCCTAACCCTAACCGTAACACTAACCCTAACCCTAACCCTGACACGGACCCTGACCCTAACCACAACCCTAACCCTAAACCTAACCCCAACACTAACCCCAAACCTAACCCTAACCCCAACCCTAACCCTAACCCTAAACCTAACCCAACCCTATTCCTAACCCTAACCCTAACCCTAAACCTAACCCTAAACCTAACCCTAACCCTAACCCTAACCCTAAACCCATCCCTAACCCTAACCCTAACCCTAATCCCAACCCCAACCCTAACCCTAACCCTAACCCTGACCCCATCCCTAACCCTAACTCTAACCCTAACCCGAATCCTAACCCTAACCCGATCCCAAACCCTAAACCTAAACTCTACCCCTACAATAACCCTATCCCTAACCCTAACCCTACCCTAACCATAACCCTGACCCTAACCCTAACCCTCACCACAACCCTAACCCTAACCCTAACCCTACTCAGACTCTAACCCTAAATCCAACCCTAACCCTAACACTAACCCTAACACCAAACCTAACCCTAACCCTAACCCTAACCCCAAACCTATCCCTAACCCTAACCCCAACCCTAACCCTAACCCTAACCCTATCCCTGACCCCAACCCTAACCCTAACCCTAACCCTAACCCTAACCCCAACCCCAACACTAAACCTAATCCTAACCCCAACCCTAACCCTAACCCTAACCCCAAACGTAAACCTAACACTAACCCTTACCCTAACCCTGACCCCAGCCCTAACCCTAACCCTAACCCTAACCCTAACCCTAAACCTAACCCCTACCCCAACCCTAACACTACCCTAACCCTAACCCTGACCCTAACCCGAACCCTAACCACAACCCTAACCCTAACCCTAACCATAACTCAACCCTAACCCTAACCCTAGCCC
Source organism: Heloderma suspectum (assembly GCF_057233095.1). Lineage (NCBI taxonomy): Eukaryota > Metazoa > Chordata > Lepidosauria > Squamata > Helodermatidae > Heloderma > Heloderma suspectum. The sequence continues at coordinate 24,497,911 of NC_139472.1, read as the reverse complement.
CAACCCTAACCCTAACTCAGACCCTAACCCTAAATCCAAACCTAACCCTAACACTAACCCTAACACCAAACCTAACCCTAACCCTAACCCCAAACCTAACCCTAACCCCAACCCTAACCCTAACACTAACCCTAACCCCTACCCGAACCGGAACCCTAACCCCGACCCTAACCCTAACCCTAACACTGACCCAGACACTAACCCTAACCCCAACCCTTACCCTAACCCTAACCCAGACCCTAACCTTAAATCCAATCCTAACCCTAACACTAACCCTAACCCCAAATCTAACCCTAACCCTAACCCTAACCCCAACCCTAAACCTACCCTAACCCTAACCCTAAACTTAACCCAACCCTAACCCTAACACTAACACTAACCGTAACCCCAACCCGAACCCTAACCCCAACC
>NC_139472.1:24445000-24447500 GCF_057233095.1 Heloderma suspectum | reverse complement strand
ACACTAACCCCAACCCTAACCCTAAACCTAACCCTAAATGTAACCCAACCCTAACCCCAACACTAACCCTAACCCCTACCCGAACCGGAACCCTAACCCCGACCCTAACCCTAACCCTAACACTGACCCAGACACTAACCCTAACCCCAACCCTTACCCTAACCCTAACCCAGACCCTAACCTTAAATCCAATCCTAACCCTAACACTAACCCTAACCCCAAATCTAACCCTAACCCTAACCCTAACCCCAACCCTAAACCTACCCTAACCCTAACCCTAAACTTAACCCAACCCTAACCCTAACACTAACACTAACCGTAACCCCAACCCCAACCCGAACCCTAACCCCAACCAAAACCCCGACCCTAAATCTAACCCGAGACCTAACCCTGACCCTGACCCTAAACCTAACCCTAACCCTAACCCTAACCCTAACCCTAACTCAAACCTAACCCTAACCCCAACCCTAACCATACCCCTAACCCAGACCCGAACCCTAAATCCAACCCTAACCCTAACACTAACCTAACCCCAAACCTAACCCTAACGGTAACCCTAACCCCAACCCAACCCGAACCCGAACCCCAGCCCAAAGCCTAACCCTACCCCTAACCCCTACCCTAATCCTAACCCTAACCCTAACCCCAACACTAAACCTAACCCTAACCCCAACCCTAACCCTAACCCTAACCCTAACCCAACCCTAACCCTAACCCTAAACCTAACCCCAACACTAACCCCAAACCTAATCCTAACCCCAACCCTATCCCTAACCCTAACCCCAACCCTAAACCTAACACTAACCCTAACCCTGACCCCAACCCTAACCCTAACCCTAACCCTAACCCAAACCGAAACCGAATCCCTAACCCTAACCCTAAACCTAACCCCTACCCCAAACCTAAGACTACCCTAACCCTAACCCTAACCCTGACCATGACCCTATCCCTAACCCTAACCACAACCCTAACCCTAACCCTAACCCTAAACCTAAACCTAACCCTAACCCTAACCCTAACCCTAACCATAACTCAACCCTAACCCTAACCCTAACCCCAACTCTAACCCTAACCCAGACCCTAACCCTAAATCCAACCCTAACCCTTACACTAACCCTAACCCTAACCCTAACACTAACCCCAAACTTAACCCTAACCCTAAACCTAACCCTAACACTAACCCTAACCCTAACCCTTACCAATACCCTAACCCTAACCCTAACCCTAACCCCAAACCTAACCCTAACCCTAACACTAACCCTAACACCAACCCCAACCCCAACCTTAAACCTAATCCTAACCCTAACCCTAACCCCAACCCTAAACCTAACATTAACCCTAACCCTAACCCTAACCCTGACCCATCCCTAACCCAGCAAAAACCCTAACCTTAACCCCAACCCCAACACTAAACCTAATCCTAACCCCAACCCTAACCCTAACCCTAACCCCAACCCTAACCCTAACCCTAACACTAAACCTAACCCCTACCCCAACCCTAACACTACCCTAACCCTAACCCTGACCCTAACCCTAACCACAACCCTAACCCAAAACCTATCCCTAACCCCAACCCCAACACTAAACCTAATCCTAACCCTAAACCTAACCCTAACCCTAACCCTAACCCAAACCGAAACCGAATCCCTAACCCTAACCCTAAACCTAACCCCTACCCCAAACCTAAGACTACCCTAACCCTAACCCAAACCCTGACCATGACCCTATCCCTAACCCTAACCACAACCCTAACCCTAACCCTAAACCTAACCCTTACCCTAACCATAACTCAACCCTAACCCTAACCCTAACCCCAACTCTAACCCTAACCGAGACCCTAACCATAAATCCAACCCTAACCCTTACACTAACCCTAAACCTAACCCTAACCCTAACACTAACCCCAAACCTAACCCTAACCCTAAACCTAACCCTAACACTAACCCCTACCCTAACACTAACCCTAACCCTAACCCTTACCAATACCCTATCCCTAAACCTAACCCTAACCCCAACCCTAACCCTAACACTAACACTAACCCTAACCCCAACCCCAACCCCAACCTTAAACCTAATCCTAACCCTACCCTAACACCCACCCTAAACCTGACATTAACCCGAACCCTAACCCTAACCCAGCAAAAACCCTAACCTTAACCCCAACCCCAACACTAAACCTAATCCTAACCCCAACCCTAGCCCTAACCCTAACCCCAACCCTAACCCTAACCCTAACCCTAAACCTAACCCCTACCCCAACCCTAACACTACCCTAACCCTAACCCTGACCCTAACCCTAACCCCAACCCTAACCCTAACCCTATCCCTAACCCCAACCCCAACACTAAACCTAATCCTAACCCTAAATCTAACCCTTACCCTAACCCTAACCCTAACCCTAACACTAACCCTAATTCCGACCCTAAACCTAACCCGAACCCTAACCCTGACCCTGACCCTAACCCTAACCCTAACCCTAATCCTAACTCAACCCTAACCC
>NC_139472.1:24430000-24440000 GCF_057233095.1 Heloderma suspectum | reverse complement strand
AACCGAAACCGAATCCCTAACCCTAACCCTAAACCTAACCCCTACCCCAAACCTAAGACTACCCTAACCCTAACCCAAACCCTGACCATGACCCTATCCCTAACCCTAACCACAACCCTAACCCTAACCCTAAACCTAACCCTTACCCTAACCATAACTCAACCCTAACCCTAACCCTAACACCAACTCTAACCCTAACCGAGACCCTAACCATAAATCCAACCCTAACCCTTACACTAACCCTAAACCTAACCCTAACCCTAACACTAACCCCAAACCTAACCCTAACCCTAAACCTAACCCTAACACTAACCCCTACCCTAACACTAACCCTAACCCTAACCCTTACCAATACCCTAACCCTAAACCTAACCCTAACCCCAACCCTAACCCTAACCCTAACCCTAACACTAACACTAACCCTAACCCCAACCCCAACCCCAACCTTAAACCTAATCCTAACCCTACCCTAACACCAACCCTAAACCTGACATTAACCCGAACCCTAACCCTAACCCTGACCCCATCCCTAACCCAGCAAAAACCCTAACCTTAACCCCAACCCCAACACTAAACCTAATCCTAACCCCAACCCTAGCCCTAACCCCAACCCTAACCCTAACCCTAACCCTAACCCTAACCCCTACCCCAACCCTAACACTACCCTAACCCTAACCCTGACCCTAACCCTAACCACAACCCTAACCCTAACCCCAACCCTAACCCTAACCCTATCCCTAACCCCAACCCCAACACTAAACCTAATCCTAACCCTAAATCTAACCCTTACCCTAACCCTAACCCTAACACTAACCCTAATTCCGACCCTAAACCTAACCCGAACCCTAACCCTGACCCTGACCCTAACCCTAACCCTAACCCTAATCCTAACTCAACCCTAACCCTAACCCTAACCCCAACCCTAACCCTAACCCAGGCCTTAACCCTAAATCTAACCATAACCCTAACACTAACCCTAACCCCAAACCTAACCCTAACGCTAACCCTAACCCCAACCCTAACCCTAACCCTAAACCTAACCCTAACCCCAGCCCAAACCCTAACCCTAACCCTAACCCCTACCCTAACCCTAATCCTAACTCAACCCTAACCCTAACCCTAACCCCAACCCTAACCCTAACCCTAACCCAGGCCTTAACCCTAAATCCAACCATGACCCTAACACTAACCCTAACCCCAAACCTAACCCTAAACCTAACCCTAACCCCAGCCCAAACCCTAACCCTAACCCTAACCCTAACCCTAAACACTACCCTAACACTAAGTCTAAAACTAACCCTAACCCTAACCCCAACACTAACCCCAACCCTAACCCTAACCGTAACCCTAACACTAACCCAACCCTAACCCTAACCCTAACCCTAACCCCAACCCTAACCCTAACCCTAACACTAACCCCAACCCCAATACTAAACCTAACCCTAACCCTAACCCTAACCCTAACCAAGACACTAACCCTAACCCCTACCCCAACCCTAACCCTAACCCCGACCTTAACCCTAACCCTAACCCTAAACCTGACCCTGACCCTGACCCTAACCCTAACCCTAACCCTAACCCTAACCCTAACCACAACCCTAACCCTAACACTAACACTAACCCTAACCCCAACCCGAACCCTAACCCCAACCCTAACCCCGAACCTAAACCTAACCCGAACCCTAACCCTGACCCTGACCCTAACCCTAACCCTAACACTAAACCTAACCCTAACCACTACCCTAACCCTAACCCTAACCCCAACCCCAACACTAAACCTAATCCTAACCCCAACCCTAACCCTAACCCTAACCCAAACCGAAACCGAATCCCTAACCCTAACCCTAAACCTAACCCCTACCCCAAACCAAAGACTACCCTAACCCTAACCCTAACCCTGACCATGACCCTATCCCTAACCCTAACCACAACCCTAACCCTAACCCTAACCCTAACCCTAAACCTAACCCTAACCCTAACCCTAACCCTAACCATAACTCAACCCTAACCCTAACCCTAACCCCAACTCTAACCCTAACCCAGACCCTAACCCTAAATCCAACCCTAACCCTTACACTAACCCTAACCCGAACCCCAACCCTAACACTAACCCCAAACCTAACCCTAACCCTAACCCTAACCCTAACACTAACCCCTACCCTAACACTAACCCTAACCCTAACCCTTACCAATACCCTAACCCTAACCCTAACCCTAACCCTAACACTAACCGTAACCCCAACCCCAACCCCAACCCCAACCTTAAACCTAATCCTAACCCTAACCCTAACCCCAACCCTAAACCTAACATTAACCCTAACCCTAACCCTAACCCTGACCCCATCCCTAACCCAGCAAAAACCCTAACCTTAACCCCAACCCCAACACTAAACCTAATCCTAACCCCAACCCTAACCCTAACCCTAACCCCAACCCTAACCCTAACCCTAACCCTAAACCTAACCCCTACCCCAACCCTAACACTACCCTAACCCTAACCCTGACCCTAACCCTAACCACAACCCTAACCCTAACCCCAACCCTAACCCTAACCCTAACCCTATCCCTAACCCCAACCCCAACACTAAACCTAATTCTGACCCTAAACCTAACCCTAACCCTAACTCAACCCTAACCCTAAACCTAACCCCAACCCTAACCCGAACCTTAACCCAGTCCCTATCCCTAAAACCAACCCTAACCCTAACACTAACCCTAACCCCAAACCTAACCCTAACGCTAACCCTAACCCCAACCCTAACCCTGATCCTAACCCTAACCCTAACCCTAACCCCAGCCCAAACCCTAACCCTAACCCCTACCCTAACCCTAACCCTAAGCAATACCCTCACTAAGCCTAAACCTAACCCTAAACCCAACACTAACCCCAAGCCTAACCCTAATCCCAACCCTAACCCTAACCCTAACACTAACCCAACCCTAACCCTAACCCTAACCCCAACCCTAACCCTAACCCTAACCCTAACCCCAACCCCAACACTAAACCTAACCCTAACCCCAACTCTAACCCCAACCCTAAACCTAACACTAACACTAACCCTAACCCTAAACCTGACCCCATCCCTAACCCTAACCAAAACCCTAACCCTAACCCCAACCCCAACACTAAACCTAATCCTAACCCCAACCCTAACCCTAACCCTAACCCTAACCCCAACCCTAAACCCAACACTAACCACAAGCCTAACCCTAAGCCAAACCCTAACCCTAACCCTAACCCCAACACTAACCCCAAACCTAACCCCAACCCAAATCCTAACCCTAACCCTAACCCAAACCTAACCCTAACCCTAACCCTAACCCTAACCGTAACCCTAACCCTAACCCTAACACTGACCCTGACCCTAACCACAACCCTAACCCTAACCCTAACCCTAACCCTAAGCTTAACCCTAACCCTAACCCTAACCCAAACGTAACCCTAACCCTAACCCTAACCGTAACACTAACCCTAACCCTAACCCTGACACGGACCCTGACCCTAACCACAACCCTAACCCTAAACCTAACCCCAACACTAACCCCAAACCTAACCCTAACCCCAACCCTAACCCTAACCCTAACCCTAACCCAACCCTATTCCTAACCCTAACCCTAACCCTAAACCTAACCCTAAACATAACCCTAACCCTAACCCTAACCCTAAACCCATCCCTAACCCTAACCCTAACCCTAATCCCAACCCCAACCCTAACCCTAACCCTAACCCTGACCCCATCCCTAACCCTAACTCTAACCCTAACCCGAATCCTAACCCTAACCCGAACCCAAACCCTAAACCTAAACTCTACCCCTACCCTAACCCTATCCCTAACCCTAACCCTACCCTAACCATAACCCTGACCCTAACCCTAACCCTCACCACAACCCTAACCCTAACCCTAACCCTACTCAGACCCTAACCCTAAATCCAACCCTAACCCTAACACTAACCCTAACACCAAACCTAACCCTAACCCTAACCCTAACCCCAAACCTATCCCTAACCCTAACCCCAACCCTAACCCTAACCCTAACCCTATCCCTGACCCCAACCCTAACCCTAACCCTAACCCTAACCCTAACCCCAACCCCAACACTAAACCTAATCCTAACCCCAACCCTAACCCTAACCCTAACCCCAACCGTAAACCTAACACTAACCCTTACCCTAACCCTGACCCCAACCCTAACCCTAACCCTAACCCTAACCCTAAACCTAACCCCTACCCCAACCCTAACACTACCCTAACCCTAACCCTGACCCTAACCCGAACCCTAACCACAACCCTAACCCTAACCCTAACCATAACTCAACCCTAACCCTAACCCTAGCCCCAACCCTAACCCTAACTCAGACCCTAACCCTAAATCCAAACCTAACCCTAACACTAACCCTAACACCAAACCTAACCCTAACCCTAACCCCAAACCTAACCCTAACCCCAACCCTAACCCTAACACTAACCCTAACCCCTACCCGAACCGGAACCCTAACCCCGACCCTAACCCTAACCCTAACACTGACCCAGACACTAACCCTAACCCCAACCCTTACCCTAACCCTAACCCAGACCCTAACCTTAAATCCAATCCTAACCCTAACACTAACCCTAACCCCAAATCTAACCCTAACCCTAACCCTAACCCCAACCCTAAACCTACCCTAACCCTAACCCTAAACTTAACCCAACCCTAACCCTAACACTAACACTAACCGTAACACCAACCCGAACCCTAACGCCAACCCTAACCCCGACCCTAAATCTAACCCGAAACCTAACCCTAACCCTAACCCTAACCCCAACTCTAACCCTAACCCAGACCCTAACCCTAAATCCAACCCTAACCCTTACACTAACCCTAACCCGAACCCCAACCCTAACACTAACCCCAAACCTAACCCTAACCCTAACCCTAACCCTAACCCTAACACTAACCCCTACCCTAACACTAACCCTAACCCTAACCCTTACCAATACCCTAACCCTAACCCTAACCCTAACACTAAACCTAACCCCAACCCCAACCCCAACCCCAACCTTAAACCTAATCCTAACCCTAACCCTAACCCCAACCCTAAACCTAACATTAACCCTAACCCTAACCCTAACCCTGACCCCATCCCTAACCCAGCAAAAACCCTAACCTTAACCCCAACCCCAACACTAAACCTAATCCTAACCCCAACCCTAACCCTAACCCTAACCCCAACCCTAACCCTAACCCTAACCCTAAACCTAACCCCTACCCCAACCCTAACACTACCCTAACCCTAACCCTGACCCTAACCCTAACCACAACCCTAACCCTAACCCCAACCCTAACCCTAACCCTATCCCTAACCCCAACCCCAACACTAAACCTAATTCTAACCCTAAACCTAACCCTAACCCTAACTCAACCCTAACCCTAAACCTAACCCCAACCCTAACCCGAACCTTAACCCAGTCCCTATCCCTAAAACCAACCCTAACCCTAACACTAACCCTAACCCCAACACTAACCCTAACCCCAAACCTAACCCTAACGCTAACCCTAACCCCAACCCTAACCCTGATCCTAACCCTAACCCTAACCCTAACCCCAGCCCAAACCCTAACCCTAACCCCTACCCTAACCCTAACCCTAAGCAATACCCTCACTAAGCTTAAACCTAACCCTAAACCCAACACTAACCCCAACCCTAACCCTAATCCCAACCCTAACCCTAACCCTAACACTAAACCAACCCTAACCCCAACCCTAACCCCAACCCTAACCCTAACCCTAACCCTAACCCCAACCCCAACACTAAACCTAACCCTAACCCCAACTCTAAACCCAACCCTAAACCTAACACTAACACTAACCCTAACCCTAAACCTGACCCCATCCCTAACCCTAACCAAAACCCTAACCCTAACCCCAACCCCAACACTAAACCTAATCCTAACCCCAACCCTAACCCTAACCCTAACCCTAACCCTAACCCCAACCCTAAATCCAACACTAACCACAAGCCTAACCCTAAGCCAAACCCTAACCCTAACCCTAACCCCAACACTAACCCCAAACCTAACCCCAACCCAAATCCTAACCCTAACCCTAACCCAAACCTAACCCTAACCCTAACCCTAACCGTAACCCTAACCCTAACCCTAACCCTGACCCTGACCCTAACCACAACCCTAACCCTAACCCTAACCCTAACCCTAAGCTTAACCCTAACCCTAACCCTAACCCAAACGTAACCCTAACCCTAACCCTAAACGTAACACTAACCCTAACCCTAACCCTGACACGGACCCTGACCCTAACCACAACCCTAACCCTAAACCTAACCCCAACACTAACCCCAAACCTAACCCTAACCCCAACCCTAACCCTAACCCTAACCCTAACCCAACCCTATTCCTAACCCTAACCCTAACCCTAAACCTAACCCTAAACCTAACCCTAACCCTAACCCTAACCCTAACCCTAAACCCATCCCTAACCCTAACCCTAACCCTAATCCCAACCCCAACCCTAACCCTAACCCTAACCCTGACCCCATCCCTAACCCTAACTCTAACCCTAACCCGAATCCTAACCCTAACCCGAACCCAAACCCTAAACCTAAACTCTACCCCTACCCTAACCCTATCCCTAACCCTAACCCTACCCTAACCAGAACCCAGACCCTAACCCTAACCCTCACCACAACCCTAACCCTAACCCTAACCCTACTCAGACCCTAACCCTAAATCCAACCCTAACCCTAACACTAACCCTAACACCAAACCTAACCCTAACCCTAACCCTAACCCCAAACCTATCCCTAACCCTAACCCCAACCCTAACCCTAACCCTAATCCTATCCCTGACCCCAACCCTAACCCTAACCCTAACCCTAACCCTAACCCCAACCCCATCACTAAACCTAATCCTAACCCCAACCCTAACCCTAACCCTAACCCCAACCGTAAACCTAACACTAACCCTTACCCTAACCCTGACCCCAACCCTAACCCTAACCCTAACCCTAACCCTAAACCTAACCCCTACCCCAACCCTAACACTACCCTAACCCTAACCCTGACCCTAACCCGAACCCTAACCACAACCCTAACCCTAACCCTAACCATAACTCAACCCTAACCCTAACCCTAGCCCCAACCCTAACCCTAACTCAGACCCTAACCCTAAATCCAAACCTAACCCTAACACTAACCCTAACACCAAACCTAACCCTAACCCTAACCCCAAACCTAACCCTAACCCCAACCCTAACCCTAACACTAACCCTAACCCCTACCCGAACCGGAACCCTAACCCCGACCCTAACCCTAACACTGACCCAGACACTAACCCTAACCCCAAACCTAACCCTAACCCAAACCCAGACCCTAACCCCAACCCTAACCCTAACCTGAACCCGAACCCCAGCCCAAACCCTAACCCTAACCCTAACCCTAACCCTAACCCCTACCCTAACCCTAACCCTAACCCTAAACACTACCCTAACACTAACCCTAAATCCAACCCTAACCCCAACACTAACCCCAACCCTAACCCTAACCCCAATACTAACCCTAACCCTACCCCTAACCCAACCCTAACCCTAACCCTAACCCTAACCCCAAACCTAATCCTAACCCTAACCCTAACCCCAACCCCAACAATAACCCTAACCCTCACCCCAACCCTAACCCTAACCCTAACCCAACCCTAACCCAACCTTAAACCTAACCCTAACCCTAACCTTAACCCTAACCCTAACCCCAACCCTAACCCTAACCCTAACCCTAACCTTAACCCTAACCCCAACCCCAACCCCAACCTTAAACCTAACCCTAACCCTAACCCTAACCCCTACCCTAAACCTAACACTAACCCTTACCCTAACCCTGACCCCAACCCTAACCCTAACCCTAACCATAACCCCAACCCTAATCCTAACCCTAAACCTAACCCCTACCCCAACCCTAACTCTACCCTAACCCTAACCCTGACCCTAACCCTAACCACAACCCTAACCCTAACCCTAACCCTAACCCCTACCCTAAGCCTAACCCTAACCCTAACCCTAACCCTAACCCTAACCACTACCCTAACCCTTACCCTAACCCTAACCTCAACACTAACCCCAACCATAACTCAACCCTAACCCTAACCCCAACCCTAACCCTAACCCAGACCGTAACCCTAAATCCAACCCTAACCCTAACACTAACCCTAACGCCAAACCTAACCCAAACCCTAACCCTAACCCCAAACCTAACCCTAACCCTAACCCTAACTCTGACCACCACCCTAACCCTAACCCTAACCCTAACCACTACCCTAACCCCAACCCTAACCCTAACCCTAACCTCAACACTAACCCCAACCCTAACACCAACCCTAACCCTAACCCTAACCCTAAACTTAACCCAACCCTAACCCTAACCCTGACCATGACCCTATCCCTAACCCTAACCACAACCCTAACCCTAACCCTAAACCTAAACCTAACCCTAACCCTAACCCTAACCCTAACCATAACTCAACCCTAACCCTAACCCTAACCCCAACTCTAACCCTAACCCAGACCCTAACCCTAAATCCAACCCTAACCCTTACACTAACCCTAACCCTAACCCTAACCCTAACACTAACCCCAAGCTTAACCCTAACCCTAAACCTAACCCTAACACTAACCCTAACCCTAACCCTTACCAATACCCTAACCCTAACCCTAACCCTAACCCCAACCCTAACCCTAACCCTAACACTAACCCTAACACCAACCCCAACCCCAACCTTAAACCTAATCCTAACCCTAACCCTAACCCCAACCCTAAACCTAACATTAACCCTAACCCTAACCCTAACCCTGACCCATCCCTAACCCAGCAAAAACCCTAACCTTAACCCCAACCCCAACACTAAACCTAATCCTAACCCCAACCCTAACCCTAACCCTAACCCCAACCCTAACCCTAACCCTAACACTAAACCTAACCCCTACCCCAACCCTAACACTACCCTAACCCTAACCCTGACCCTAACCCTAACCACAACCCTAACCCAAAACCTATCCCTAACCCCAACCCCAACACTAAACCTAATCCTAACCCTAACCCTAACCCTAACCCTGACCCTAACCCAAACCGAAACCGAAACCCTAACCCTAACCCTAAACCTAACCCCTACCCCAAACCTAAGACTACCCTAACCCTAACCCAAACCCTGACCATGACCCTATCCCTAACCCTAACCACAACCCTAACCCTAACCCTAAACATAACCCTTACCCTAACCATAACTCAACCCTAACCCTAACCCTAACACCAACTCTAACCCTAACCGAGACCCTAACCATAAATCCAACCCTAACCCTTACACTAACCCTAAACCTAACCCTAACCCTAACACTAACCCCAAACCTAACCCTAACCCTAAACCTAACCCTAACACTAACCCCTACCCTAACACTAACCCTAACCCTAACCCTTACCAATACCCTAACCCTAAACCTAACCCTAACCCCAACCCTAACCCTAACACTAACACTAACCCTAACCCCAACCCCAACCCCAACCTTAAACCTAATCCTAACCCTACCCTAACACCAACCCTAAACCTGACATTAACCCGAACCCTAACCCTAACCCTGACCCCATCCCTAACCCAGCAAAAACTCTAACCTTAACCCCAACCCCAACACTAAACCTAATCCTAACCCCAACCCTAGCCCTAACCCTAACCCCAACCCTAACCCTAACCCTAACCCTAACCCTAACCCCTACCCCAACCCTAACACTACCCTAACCCTAACCCTGACCCTAACCCTAACCACAACCCTAACCCTAACCCCAACCCTAACCCTAACCCTAACCCTATCCCTAACCCCAACCCCAACACTAAACCTAATCCTAACCCTAAATCTAACCCTTACCCTAACCCTAACCCTAACCCTAACACTAACCCTAATTCCGACCCTAAACCTAACCCGAACCCTAACCCTGACCCTGACCCTAACCCTAACCCTAAC
>NC_139472.1:24412500-24420000 GCF_057233095.1 Heloderma suspectum | reverse complement strand
ACCGAATCCCTAACCCTAACCCTAAACCTAACCCCTACCCCAAACCAAAGACTACCCTAACCCTAACCCTAACCCTGACCATGACCCTATCCCTAACCCTAACCACAACCCTAACCCTAACCCTAACCCTAACCCTAAACCTAACCCTAACCCTAACCCTAACCCTAACCATAACTCAACCCTAACCCTAACCCTAACCCCAACTCTAACCCTAACCCAGACCCTAACCCTAAATCCAACCCTAACCCTTACACTAACCCTAACCCGAACCCCAACCCTAACACTAACCCCAAACCTAACCCTAACCCTAACCCTAACCCTAACACTAACCCCTACCCTAACACTAACCCTAACCCTAACCCTTACCAATACCCTAACCCTAACCCTAACCCTAACCCTAACACTAACCGTAACCCCAACCCCAACCCCAACCCCAACCTTAAACCTAATCCTAACCCTAACCCTAACCCCAACCCTAAACCTAACATTAACCCTAACCCTAACCCTAACCCTGACCCCATCCCTAACCCAGCAAAAACCCTAACCTTAACCCCAACCCCAACACTAAACCTAATCCTAACCCCAACCCTAACCCTAACCCTAACCCCAACCCTAACCCTAACCCTAACCCTAAACCTAACCCCTACCCCAACCCTAACACTACCCTAACCCTAACCCTGACCCTAACCCTAACCACAACCCTAACCCTAACCCCAACCCTAACCCTAACCCTAACCCTATCCCTAACCCCAACCCCAACACTAAACCTAATTCTAACCCTAAACCTAACCCTAACCCTAACTCAACCCTAACCCTAAACCTAACCCCAACCCTAACCCGAACCTTAACCCAGTCCCTATCCCTAAAACCAACCCTAACCCTAACACTAACCCTAACCCCAAACCTAACCCTAACGCTAACCCTAACCCCAACCCTAACCCTGATCCTAACCCTAACCCTAACCCTAACCCCAGCCCAAACCCTAACCCTAACCCCTACCCTAACCCTAACCCTAAGCAATACCCTCACTAAGCCTAAACCTAACCCTAAACCCAACACTAACCCCAAGCCTAACCCTAATCCCAACCCTAACCCTAACCCTAACACTAACCCAACCCTAACCCTAACCCTAACCCCAACCCTAACCCTAACCCTAACCCTAACCCCAACCCCAACACTAAACCTAACCCTAACCCCAACTCTAACCCCAACCCTAAACCTAACACTAACACTAACCCTAACCCTAAACCTGACCCCATCCCTAACCCTAACCAAAACCCTAACCCTAACCCCAACCCCAACACTAAACCTAATCCTAACCCCAACCCTAACCCTAACCCTAACCCTAACCCCAACCCTAAACCCAACACTAACCACAAGCCTAACCCTAAGCCAAACCCTAACCCTAACCCTAACCCCAACACTAACCCCAAACCTAACCCCAACCCAAATCCTAACCCTAACCCTAACCCAAACCTAACCCTAACCCTAACCCTAACCCTAACCGTAACCCTAACCCTAACCCTAACACTGACCCTGACCCTAACCACAACCCTAACCCTAACCCTAACCCTAACCCTAAGCTTAACCCTAACCCTAACCCTAACCCAAACGTAACCCTAACCCTAACCCTAACCGTAACACTAACCCTAACCCTAACCCTGACACGGACCCTGACCCTAACCACAACCCTAACCCTAAACCTAACCCCAACACTAACCCCAAACCTAACCCTAACCCCAACCCTAACCCTAACCCTAACCCTAACCCAACCCTATTCCTAACCCTAACCCTAACCCTAAACCTAACCCTAAACATAACCCTAACCCTAACCCTAACCCTAAACCCATCCCTAACCCTAACCCTAACCCTAATCCCAACCCCAACCCTAACCCTAACCCTAACCCTGACCCCATCCCTAACCCTAACTCTAACCCTAACCCGAATCCTAACCCTAACCCGAACCCAAACCCTAAACCTAAACTCTACCCCTACCCTAACCCTATCCCTAACCCTAACCCTACCCTAACCATAACCCTGACCCTAACCCTAACCCTCACCACAACCCTAACCCTAACCCTAACCCTACTCAGACCCTAACCCTAAATCCAACCCTAACCCTAACACTAACCCTAACACCAAACCTAACCCTAACCCTAACCCTAACCCCAAACCTATCCCTAACCCTAACCCCAACCCTAACCCTAACCCTAACCCTATCCCTGACCCCAACCCTAACCCTAACCCTAACCCTAACCCTAACCCCAACCCCAACACTAAACCTAATCCTAACCCCAACCCTAACCCTAACCCTAACCCCAACCGTAAACCTAACACTAACCCTTACCCTAACCCTGACCCCAACCCTAACCCTAACCCTAACCCTAACCCTAAACCTAACCCCTACCCCAACCCTAACACTACCCTAACCCTAACCCTGACCCTAACCCGAACCCTAACCACAACCCTAACCCTAACCCTAACCATAACTCAACCCTAACCCTAACCCTAGCCCCAACCCTAACCCTAACTCAGACCCTAACCCTAAATCCAAACCTAACCCTAACACTAACCCTAACACCAAACCTAACCCTAACCCTAACCCCAAACCTAACCCTAACCCCAACCCTAACCCTAACACTAACCCTAACCCCTACCCGAACCGGAACCCTAACCCCGACCCTAACCCTAACCCTAACACTGACCCAGACACTAACCCTAACCCCAACCCTTACCCTAACCCTAACCCAGACCCTAACCTTAAATCCAATCCTAACCCTAACACTAACCCTAACCCCAAATCTAACCCTAACCCTAACCCTAACCCCAACCCTAAACCTACCCTAACCCTAACCCTAAACTTAACCCAACCCTAACCCTAACACTAACACTAACCGTAACACCAACCCGAACCCTAACGCCAACCCTAACCCCGACCCTAAATCTAACCCGAAACCTAACCCTAACCCTAACCCTAACCCCAACTCTAACCCTAACCCAGACCCTAACCCTAAATCCAACCCTAACCCTTACACTAACCCTAACCCGAACCCCAACCCTAACACTAACCCCAAACCTAACCCTAACCCTAACCCTAACCCTAACCCTAACACTAACCCCTACCCTAACACTAACCCTAACCCTAACCCTTACCAATACCCTAACCCTAACCCTAACCCTAACACTAAACCTAACCCCAACCCCAACCCCAACCCCAACCTTAAACCTAATCCTAACCCTAACCCTAACCCCAACCCTAAACCTAACATTAACCCTAACCCTAACCCTAACCCTGACCCCATCCCTAACCCAGCAAAAACCCTAACCTTAACCCCAACCCCAACACTAAACCTAATCCTAACCCCAACCCTAACCCTAACCCTAACCCCAACCCTAACCCTAACCCTAACCCTAAACCTAACCCCTACCCCAACCCTAACACTACCCTAACCCTAACCCTGACCCTAACCCTAACCACAACCCTAACCCTAACCCCAACCCTAACCCTAACCCTATCCCTAACCCCAACCCCAACACTAAACCTAATTCTAACCCTAAACCTAACCCTAACCCTAACTCAACCCTAACCCTAAACCTAACCCCAACCCTAACCCGAACCTTAACCCAGTCCCTATCCCTAAAACCAACCCTAACCCTAACACTAACCCTAACCCCAACACTAACCCTAACCCCAAACCTAACCCTAACGCTAACCCTAACCCCAACCCTAACCCTGATCCTAACCCTAACCCTAACCCTAACCCCAGCCCAAACCCTAACCCTAACCCCTACCCTAACCCTAACCCTAAGCAATACCCTCACTAAGCTTAAACCTAACCCTAAACCCAACACTAACCCCAACCCTAACCCTAATCCCAACCCTAACCCTAACCCTAACACTAAACCAACCCTAACCCCAACCCTAACCCCAACCCTAACCCTAACCCTAACCCTAACCCCAACCCCAACACTAAACCTAACCCTAACCCCAACTCTAAACCCAACCCTAAACCTAACACTAACACTAACCCTAACCCTAAACCTGACCCCATCCCTAACCCTAACCAAAACCCTAACCCTAACCCCAACCCCAACACTAAACCTAATCCTAACCCCAACCCTAACCCTAACCCTAACCCTAACCCTAACCCCAACCCTAAATCCAACACTAACCACAAGCCTAACCCTAAGCCAAACCCTAACCCTAACCCTAACCCCAACACTAACCCCAAACCTAACCCCAACCCAAATCCTAACCCTAACCCTAACCCAAACCTAACCCTAACCCTAACCCTAACCGTAACCCTAACCCTAACCCTAACCCTGACCCTGACCCTAACCACAACCCTAACCCTAACCCTAACCCTAACCCTAAGCTTAACCCTAACCCTAACCCTAACCCAAACGTAACCCTAACCCTAACCCTAAACGTAACACTAACCCTAACCCTAACCCTGACACGGACCCTGACCCTAACCACAACCCTAACCCTAAACCTAACCCCAACACTAACCCCAAACCTAACCCTAACCCCAACCCTAACCCTAACCCTAACCCTAACCCAACCCTATTCCTAACCCTAACCCTAACCCTAAACCTAACCCTAAACCTAACCCTAACCCTAACCCTAACCCTAACCCTAAACCCATCCCTAACCCTAACCCTAACCCTAATCCCAACCCCAACCCTAACCCTAACCCTAACCCTGACCCCATCCCTAACCCTAACTCTAACCCTAACCCGAATCCTAACCCTAACCCGAACCCAAACCCTAAACCTAAACTCTACCCCTACCCTAACCCTATCCCTAACCCTAACCCTACCCTAACCAGAACCCAGACCCTAACCCTAACCCTCACCACAACCCTAACCCTAACCCTAACCCTACTCAGACCCTAACCCTAAATCCAACCCTAACCCTAACACTAACCCTAACACCAAACCTAACCCTAACCCTAACCCTAACCCCAAACCTATCCCTAACCCTAACCCCAACCCTAACCCTAACCCTAATCCTATCCCTGACCCCAACCCTAACCCTAACCCTAACCCTAACCCTAACCCCAACCCCATCACTAAACCTAATCCTAACCCCAACCCTAACCCTAACCCTAACCCCAACCGTAAACCTAACACTAACCCTTACCCTAACCCTGACCCCAACCCTAACCCTAACCCTAACCCTAACCCTAAACCTAACCCCTACCCCAACCCTAACACTACCCTAACCCTAACCCTGACCCTAACCCGAACCCTAACCACAACCCTAACCCTAACCCTAACCATAACTCAACCCTAACCCTAACCCTAGCCCCAACCCTAACCCTAACTCAGACCCTAACCCTAAATCCAAACCTAACCCTAACACTAACCCTAACACCAAACCTAACCCTAACCCTAACCCCAAACCTAACCCTAACCCCAACCCTAACCCTAACACTAACCCTAACCCCTACCCGAACCGGAACCCTAACCCCGACCCTAACCCTAACACTGACCCAGACACTAACCCTAACCCCAAACCTAACCCTAACCCAAACCCAGACCCTAACCCCAACCCTAACCCTAACCTGAACCCGAACCCCAGCCCAAACCCTAACCCTAACCCTAACCCTAACCCTAACCCCTACCCTAACCCTAACCCTAACCCTAAACACTACCCTAACACTAACCCTAAATCCAACCCTAACCCCAACACTAACCCCAACCCTAACCCTAACCCCAATACTAACCCTAACCCTACCCCTAACCCAACCCTAACCCTAACCCTAACCCTAACCCCAAACCTAATCCTAACCCTAACCCTAACCCCAACCCCAACAATAACCCTAACCCTCACCCCAACCCTAACCCTAACCCTAACCCAACCCTAACCCAACCTTAAACCTAACCCTAACCCTAACCTTAACCCTAACCCTAACCCCAACCCTAACCCTAACCCTAACCCTAACCCTAACCTTAACCCTAACCCCAACCCCAACCCCAACCTTAAACCTAACCCTAACCCTAACCCTAACCCCTACCCTAAACCTAACACTAACCCTTACCCTAACCCTGACCCCAACCCTAACCCTAACCCTAACCATAACCCCAACCCTAATCCTAACCCTAAACCTAACCCCTACCCCAACCCTAACTCTACCCTAACCCTAACCCTGACCCTAACCCTAACCACAACCCTAACCCTAACCCTAACCCTAACCCCTACCCTAAGCCTAACCCTAACCCTAACCCTAACCCTAACCCTAACCACTACCCTAACCCTTACCCTAACCCTAACCTCAACACTAACCCCAACCATAACTCAACCCTAACCCTAACCCCAACCCTAACCCTAACCCAGACCGTAACCCTAAATCCAACCCTAACCCTAACACTAACCCTAACGCCAAACCTAACCCAAACCCTAACCCTAACCCCAAACCTAACCCTAACCCTAACCCTAACTCTGACCACCACCCTAACCCTAACCCTAACCCTAACCACTACCCTAACCCCAACCCTAACCCTAACCCTAACCTCAACACTAACCCCAACCCTAACACCAACCCTAACCCTAACCCTAACCCTAAACTTAACCCAACCCTAACCCTAACCCTGACCATGACCCTATCCCTAACCCTAACCACAACCCTAACCCTAACCCTAAACCTAAACCTAACCCTAACCCTAACCCTAACCCTAACCATAACTCAACCCTAACCCTAACCCTAACCCCAACTCTAACCCTAACCCAGACCCTAACCCTAAATCCAACCCTAACCCTTACACTAACCCTAACCCTAACCCTAACCCTAACACTAACCCCAAGCTTAACCCTAACCCTAAACCTAACCCTAACACTAACCCTAACCCTAACCCTTACCAATACCCTAACCCTAACCCTAACCCTAACCCCAACCCTAACCCTAACCCTAACACTAACCCTAACACCAACCCCAACCCCAACCTTAAACCTAATCCTAACCCTAACCCTAACCCCAACCCTAAACCTAACATTAACCCTAACCCTAACCCTAACCCTGACCCATCCCTAACCCAGCAAAAACCCTAACCTTAACCCCAACCCCAACACTAAACCTAATCCTAACCCCAACCCTAACCCTAACCCTAACCCCAACCCTAACCCTAACCCTAACACTAAACCTAACCCCTACCCCAACCCTAACACTACCCTAACCCTAACCCTGACCCTAACCCTAACCACAACCCTAACCCAAAACCTATCCCTAACCCCAACCCCAACACTAAACCTAATCCTAACCCTAACCCTAACCCTAACCCTGACCCTAACCCAAACCGAAACCGAAACCCTAACCCTAACCCTAAACCTAACCCCTACCCCAAACCTAAGACTACCCTAACCCTAACCCAAACCCTGACCATGACCCTATCCCTAACCCTAACCACAACCCTAACCCTAACCCTAAACATAACCCTTACCCTAACCATAACTCAACCCTAACCCTAACCCTAACACCAACTCTAACCCTAACCGAG
>NC_139472.1:24352500-24365000 GCF_057233095.1 Heloderma suspectum | reverse complement strand
CTAACCCCAACCCTAACCCTAACCCTAACCCCAACCCTAACCCTAACCCTAACACTAAACCTAACCCCTACCCCAACCCTAACACTACCCTAACCCTAACCCTGACCCTAACCCTAACCACAACCCTAACCCAAAACCTATCCCTAACCCCAACCCCAACACTAAACCTAATCCTAACCCTAACCCTAACCCTAACCCTGACCCTGACCCAAACCGAAACCGAATCCCTAACCCTAACCCTAAACCTAACCCCTACCCCAAACCTAAGACTACCCTAACCCTAACCCAAACCCTGACCATGACCCTATCCCTAACCCTAACCACAACCCTAACCCTAACCCTAAAGCTAACCCTTACCCTAACCATAACTCAACCCTAACCCTAACCCTAACACCAACTCTAACCCTAACCGAGACCCTAACCATAAATCCAACCCTAACCCTTACTCTAACCCTAAACCTAACCCTAACCCTAACACTAACCCCAAACCTAACCCTAACCCTAAACCTAACCCTAACACTAACCCCTACCCTAACACTAACCCTAACCCTAACCCTTACCAATACCCTAACCCTAAACCTAACCCTAACCCCAACCCTAACCCTAACCCTAACACTAACACTAACCCTAACCCCAACCCCAACCCCAACCTTAAACCTAATCCTAACCCTACCCTAACACCAACCCTAAACCTGACATTAACCCGAACCCTAACCCTAACCCTGACCCCATCCCTAACCCAGCAAAAACCCTAACCTTAACCCCAACCCCAACACTAAACCTAATCCTAACCCCAACCCTAGCCCTAACCCCAACCCTAACCCTAACCCTAACCCTAACCCTAACCCCTACCCCAACCCTAACACTACCCTAACCCTAACCCTGACCCTAACCCTAACCACAACCCTAACCCTAACCCCAACCCTAACCCTAACCCTATCCCTAACCCCAACCCCAACACTAAACCTAATCCTAACCCTAAATCTAACCCTTACCCTAACCCTAACCCTAACACTAACCTTAATTCCGACCCTAAACCTAACCCGAACCCTAACCCTGACCCTGACCCTAACCCTAACCCTAACCCTAATCCTAACTCAACCCTAACCCTAACCCTAACCCCAACCCTAACCCTAACCCAGGCCTTAACCCTAAATCTAACCATAACCCTAACACTAACCCTAACCCCAAACCTAACCCTAACGCTAACCCTAACCCCAACCCTAACCCTAACCCTAAACCTAACCCTAACCCCAGCCCAAACCCTAACCCTAACCCTAACCCTAACCCCTACCCTAACCCTAATCCTAACTCAACCCTAACCCTAACCCTAACCCCAACCCTAACCCTAACCCTAACCCAGGCCTTAACCCTAAATCCAACCATGACCCTAACACTAACCCTAACCCCAAACCTAACCCTAAACCTAACCCTAACCCCAGCCCAAACCCTAACCCTAACCCTAACCCTAACCCTAAACACTACCCTAACACTAAGTCTAAAACTAACCCTAACCCTAACCCCAACACTAACCCCAACCCTAACCCTAACCGTAACCCTAACACTAACCCAACCCTAACCCTAACCCTAACCCTAACCCTAACCCCAACCCTAACCCTAACCCTAACACTAACCCCAACCCCAATACTAAACCTAACCCTAACCCTAACCCTAACCCTAACCAAGACACTAACCCTAACCCCTACCCCAACCCTAACCCTAACCCCGACCTTAACCCTAACCCTAACCCTAAACCTGACCCTGACCCTGACCCTAACCCTAACCCTAACCCTAACCCTAACCCTAACCACAACCCTAACCCTAACACTAACACTAACCCTAACCCCAACCCGAACCCTAACCCCAACCCTAACCCCGACCCTAAACCTAACCCGAACCCTAACCCTGACCCTGACCCTAACCCTAACCCTAACACTAAACCTAACCCTAACCACTACCCTAACCCTAACCCTAACCCCAACCCCAACACTAAACCTAATCCTAACCCCAACCCTAACCCTAACCCTAACCCCAACCCTAAACCTAACACTAACCCTAACCCTAACCCTACCCCTGACCCCAACCCTAACCCTAACCCTAACCCAAACCGAAACCGAATCCCTAACCCTAACCCTAAACCTAACCCCTACCCCAAACCAAAGACTACCCTAACCCTAACCCTAACCCTGACCATGACCCTATCCCTAACCCTAACCACAACCCTAACCCTAACCCTAACCCTAAACCTAACCCTAACCCTAACCCTAACCATAACTCAACCCTAACCCTAACCCTAACCCCAACTCTAACCCTAACCCAGACCCTAACCCTAAATCCAACCCTAACCCTTACACTAACCCTAACCCGAACCCCAACCCTAACACTAACCCCAAACCTAACCCTAACCCTAACCCTAACCCTAACACTAACCCCTACCCTAACACTAACCCTAACCCTAACCCTTACCAATACCCTAACCCTAACCCTAACCCTAACACTAACCCTAACCCCAACCCCAACCCCAACCCCAAGCTTAAACCTAATCCTAACCCTAACCCTAACCCCAACCCTAAACCTAACATTAACCCTAACCCTAACCCTAACCCTGACCCCATCCCTAACCCAGCAAAAACCCTAACCTTAACCCCAACCCCAACACTAAACCTAATCCTAACCCCAACCCTAACCCTAACCCTAACCCCAACCCTAACCCTAACCCTAACCCTAAACCTAACCCCTACCCCAACCCTAACACTACCCTAACCCTAACCCTGACCCTAACCCTAACCACAACCCTAACCCTAACCCCAACCCTAACCCTAACCCTAACCCTATCCCTAACCCCAACCCCAACACTAAACCTAATTCTAACCCTAAACCTAACCCTAACCCTAACTCAACCCTAACCCTAAACCTAACCCCAACCCTAACCCGAACCTTAACCCAGTCCCTATCCCTAAAACCAACCCTAACCCTAACACTAACCCTAACCCCAAACCTAACCCTAACGCTAACCCTAACCCCAACCCTAACCCTGATCCTAACCCTAACCCTAACCCTAACCCCAGCCCAAACCCTAACCCTAACCCCTACCCTAACCCTAACCCTAAGCAATACCCTCACTAACCCCAAGCCTAACCCTAATCCCAACCCTAACCCTAACCCTAACACTAACCCAACCCTAACCCTAACCCTAACCCCAACCCTAACCCTAACCCTAACCCTAACCCCAACCCCAACACTAAACCTAACCCTAACCCCAACTCTAACCCCAACCCTAAACCTAACACTAACACTAACCCTAACCCTAAACCTGACCCCATCCCTAACCCTAACCAAAACCCTAACCCTAACCCCAACCCCAACACTAAACCTAATCCTAACCCCAACCCTAACCCTAACCCTAACCCTAACCCCAACCCTAAACCCAACACTAACCACAAGCCTAACCCTAAGCCAAACCCTAACCCTAACCCCAACACTAACCCCAAACCTAACCCCAACCCAAATCCTAACCCTAACCCTAACCCTAACCCTAACCCTAACCGTAACCCTAACCCTAACCCTAACCCTGACCCTGACCCTAACCACAACCCTAACCCTAACCCTAACCCTAACCCTAAGCTTAACCCTAACCCTAACCCTAACCCAAACGTAACACTAACCCTAACCCTAACCGTAACACTAACCCTAACCCTAACCCTGACACGGACCCTGACCCTAACCACAACCCTAACCCTAAACCTAACCCCAACACTAACCCCAAACCTAACCCTAACCCCAACCCTAACCCTAACCCTAACCCAACCCTATTCCTAACCCTAACCCTAACCCTAAACCTAACCCTAAACCTAACCCTAACCCTAACCCTAACCCTAAACCCATCCCTAACCCTAACCCTAACCCTAATCCCAACCCCAACCCTAACCCTAACCCTAACCCTGACCCCATCCCTAACCCTAACTCTAACCCTAACCCGAATCCTAACCCTAACCCGAACCCAAACCCTAAACCTAAACTCTACCCCTACCCTAACCCTATCCCTAACCCTAACCCTACCCTAACCATAACCCTGACCCTAACCCTAACCCTCACCACAACCCTAACCCTAACCCTAACCCTACTCAGACCCTAACCCTAAATCCAACCCTAACCCTAACACTAACCCTAACACCAAACCTAACCCTAACCCTAACCCTAACCCCAAACCTATCCCTAACCCTAACCCCAACCCTAACCCTAACCCTAACCCTATCCCTGACCCCAACCCTAACCCTAACCCTAACCCTAACCCTAACCCCAACCCCAACACTAAACCTAATCCTAACCCCAACCCTAACCCTAACCCTAACCCCAACCGTAAACCTAACACTAACCCTTACCCTAACCCTGACCCCAACCCTAACCCTAACCCTAACCCTAACCCTAAACCTAACCCCTACCCCAACCCTAACACTACCCTAACCCTAACCCTGACCCTAACCCGAACCCTAACCACAACCCTAACCCTAACCCTAACCATAACTCAACCCTAAACCTAACCCTAGCCCCAACCCTAACCCTAACTCAGACCCTAACCCTAAATCCAAACCTAACCCTAACACTAACCCTAACACCAAACCTAACCCTAACCCTAACCCCAAACCTAACCCTAACCCCAACCCTAACCCTAACACTAACCCTAACCCCTACCCGAACCGGAACCCTAACCCCGACCCTAACCCTAACCCTAACACTGACCCAGACACTAACCCTAACCCCAACCCTTACCCTAACCCTAACCCAGACCCTAACCTTAAATCCAATCCTAACCCTAACACTAACCCTAACCCCAAATCTAACCCTAACCCTAACCCTAACCCCAACCCTAAACCTACCCTAACCCTAACCCTAAACTTAACCCAACCCTAACCCTAACACTAACACTAACCGTAACCCCAACCCGAACCCTAACCCCAACCCTAACCCCGACCCTAAATCTAACCCGAAACCTAACCCTGACCCTGACCCTAAACCTAACCCTAACCCTAACCCTATCCCTAACTCAAACCTAACCCTAACCCTAACCCCAACCCTAACCATACCCCTAACCCAGACCCTAACCCTAAATCCAACCCTAACCCTAACACTAACCTAACCCCAAACCTAACCCTAACGGTAACCATAACCCCAACCCAACCCGAACCCGAACCCCAGCCCAAAGCCTAACCCTACCCCTAACCCCTACCCTAATCCTAACCCTAACCCTAACCCCAACCCTAAACCTAACCCTAACCCCAACCCTAACCCTAACCCTAACCCTAACCCAACCCTAACCCTAACCCTAAACCTAACCCCAACACTAACCCCAAACCTAATCCTAACCCCAACCCTAACCCTAACCCTAACCCCAACCCTAAACCTAACACTAACCCTAACCCTGACCCCAACCCTAACCCTAACCCTAACCCTAACCCAAACCGAAACCGAATCCCTAACCCTAACCCTAAACCTAACCCCTACCCCAAACCTAAGACTACCCTAACCCTAACCCTAACCCTGACCATGACCCTATCCCTAACCCTAACCACAACCCTAACCCTAACCCTAAACCTAAACCTAACCCTAACCCTAACCCTAACCCTAACCCTAACCATAACTCAACCCTAACCCCAACTCTAACCCTAACCCAGACCCTAACCCTAAATCCAACCCTAACCCTTACACTAACCCTAACCCTAACCCTAACCCTAACCCTAACACTAACCCCAAACTTAACCCTAACCCTAAACCTAACCCTAACACTAACCCCTACCCTAACACTAACCCTAACCCTAACCCTTACCAATACCCTAACCCTAACCCTAACCCCAACCCTAACCCTAACCCTAACACTAACCCTAACACCAACCCCAACCCCAACCTTAAACCTAATCCTAACCCTAACCCTAACCCCAACCCTAAACCTAACATTAACCCTAACCCTAACCCTAACCCCATCCCTAACCCAGCAAAAACCCTAACCTTAACCCCAACCCCAACACTAAACCTAATCCTAACCCCAACCCTAACCCTAACCCTAACCCCAACCCTAACCCTAACCCTAACACTAAACCTAACCCCTACCCCAACCCTAACACTACCCTAACCCTAACCCTGACCCTAACCCTAACCACAACCCTAACCCAAAACCTATCCCTAACCCCAACCCCAACACTAAACCTAATCCTAACCCTAAACCTAACCCTAACCCTAACCCTAACCCAAACCGAAACCGAATCCCTAACCCTAACCCTAAACCTAACCCCTACCCCAAACCTAAGACTACCCTAACCCTAACCCAAACCCTGACCATGACCCTATCCCTAACCCTAACCCCAACCCTAACCCTAACCTTAACCCCAACCCCAACCTTAAACCTAATCATAACCCGAACCCTAACCCTAACCCTAACCCCAACCCTAAACCTAACACTAACCCTAACCCTAACCCTAACCCTGACCCCAACCCTAACCCTAACACTAACCCTAACCCTAACCCTAACCCTGACCCCAACCCTAACCCTAACCCTAACCCCAACCCCAACACTAAACCTAATCCTAACCCCAACCCTAACCCTAACCCTAACCGTAACCCCAACCCTAAACCTAACACTAACACTAACCCTAACCCTAACCCTAACCCTAACCCTAACCCTATCCCTAACCATAACTCAACCCTAAACCTAACCCTAACCCCAACCCTGACCCTAACCCAGACCCTAACCATAAATCCAACCATAACCCAAACACTAACCCTAACCCCAAACCTAACCCAAACCCTAACCCTAACCACAAACCTAACCCTAACCCTAACCCTAACCCTAACCCTAACCCTAACCCCAACACTAACCCCTACCCTAACACTAACCCTAACCCTACCCTTACCAATACCCTAACCCTAACCCTAACCCTAACACTAACCCTAACCCCAACCCCAACCCCAACCCCAACCTTAAACCTAATCCTAACCCTAACCCTAACCCCAACCCTAAACCTAACATTAACCCTAACCCTAACCCTAACCCTGACCCCATCCCTAACCCAGCAAAAACCCTAACCTTAACCCCAACCCCAACACTAAACCTAATCCTAACCCCAACCCTAACCCTAACCCCAACCCTAACCCTAACCCTAACCCTAAACCTAACCCCTACCCCAACCCTAACACTACCCTAACCCTAACCCTGACCCTAACCCTAACCACAACCCTAACCCTAACCCCAACCCTACCCTAACCCTATCCCTAACCCCAACCCCAACACTAAACCTAATTCTAACCCTAAACCTAACCCTAACCCTAACTCAACCCTAACCCTAAACCTAACCCCAACCCTAACCCTAACCTTAACCCAGTCCCTATCCCTAAAACCAACCCTAACCCTAACACTAACCCTAACCCCAAACCTAACCCTAACGCTAACCCTAACCCCAACCCTAACCCTGATCCTAACCCTAACCCTAACCCTAACCCCAGCCCAAACCCTAACCATAACCCTAACCCTAACCCCTACCCTAACCCTAACCCTAAGCAATACCCTCACTAAGCCTAAACCTAACCCTAAACCCAACACTAACCCCAAGCCTAACCCTAATCCCAACCCTAACCCTAACCCTAACACTAACCCAACCCTAACCCTAACCCTAACCCTAACCCCAACCCTAACCCTAACCCTAACCCTAACCCCAACCCCAACACTAAACCCAACCCTAACCCCAACTCTAACCCCAACCCTAAACCTAACACTAACACTAACCCTAACCCTAAACGTGACCCCATCCCTAACCCTAACCAAAACCCTAACCCTAACCCCAACCCCAACACTAAACCTAATCCTAACCCCAAACCTAACCCTAACCCTAACCCTAACCCCAACCCTAAACCCAACACTAACCCCAAGCCTAACCCTAAGCCAAACCCTAACCCTAACCCTAACCCCAACACTAACCCCAAACCTAACCCCAACCCAAATCCTAACCCTAACCCTAGCCCAAACCTAACCCTAACCCTAACCGTAACCCTAACCCTAACCCTAACCCTGACCCTGACCCTAACCACAACCCTAACCCTAACCCTAACCCTAACCCTAAGCTTAACCCTAACCCTAACCCTAACCCAAACGTAATCCTAACCCTAACCGTAACCCTAACCCTAACCCTAACCCTGACACGGACCCTGACCCTAACCACATCCCTAACCCTAAACCTAACCCCAACACTAACCCCAAACCTAACCCTAACCCCAACCCTAACCCTAACCCTAACCCTAACCCAACCCTATTCCTAACCCTAACCCTAACCCTAAACCTAACCCTAAACCTAACCCTAACCCTAACCCTAACCCTAAACCCATCCCTAACCCTAACCCTAACCCTAATCCCAACCCCAACCCTAACCCTAACCCTAACCCTGACCCCATCCCTAACCCTAACTCTAACCCTAACCCGAATCCTAACCCGAACCCGAACCCAAACCCTAAACCTAAACTCTACCCCTACCCTAACCCTATCCCTAACCCTAACCCTACCCTAACCATAACCCTGACCCTAACCCTAACCCTCACCACAACCCTAACCCTAACCCTAACCCTACTCAGACCCTAACCCTAAATCCAACCCTAACCCTAACACTAACCCTAACACCAAACCTAACCCTAACCCTAACCCTAACCCCAAACCTATCCCTAACCCTAACCCCAACCCTAACCCTAACCCTAACCCTATCCCTGACCCCAACCCTAACCCTAACCCTAACCCTAACCCTAACCCTAACCCCAACCCCAACAGTAAACCTAATCCTAACCCCAACCCTAACCCTAACCCTAACCCCAACCGTAAACCTAACACTAACCCTTACCCTAACCCTGACCCCAACCCTAACCCTAACCCTAACCCTAACCCTAAACCTAACCCCTAACCCAACCCTAACACTACCCTAACCCTAACCCTGACCCTAACCCTAACCCTAACCACAACCCTAACCCTAACCATAACTCAACCCTAACCCTAACCCTAACCCCAACCCTAACCCTAACTCAGACCCTAAATCCAAACCTAACCCTAACACTAACCCTAACACCAAACCTAACCCTAACCCTAACCCCAAACCTAACCCTAACCCCAACCCTAACCCTAACACTAACCCTAACCCTAACCCCAACCCGAACCCGAACCCAAACCCTAACCCCAACCCTAACCCTAACCCTAACCCTATCCCCTACTTTAACCCTAACCCTAAACCTAACCCTAACCCTAACCCTAACCCTAACCCTAACTCAACCCTAACCCTAACCCTAACTCTAACCCCAAACCTTACCTTAACCCTAACCCAGACCCTAACCCTAAATCCAATCCTAACCCTAACCCTAACCCTAACCCTAACTCAACCCTAACCCTAACTCTAACCCCAAACCTAACCCTAACCCAGACCCTAACCCTAAATCCAACCCTAACCCTAACCCTAACACTAACCCCAAACCTAACCCTAACCCTAACCCCAACCCTAACCCTAACCCTAACCCCAACACCAACCCCAACACTAACCCTAACCCTACCCCCAACCCTAACCCTAACCCTTACCCTAACCCCAACCCTAAACCTAACACTAACCCTAACCCTAACCCTAACCCTGACCCCAACCCTAACCCTAACCCTAACCCTAACCCCAACCCTAACCCTAACCCCTACCCCAACCCTAACCCTAACTATAACCCTAACCCTAAACTTAACCCAACCCTCACCCTAACACTCCCCTTCATGGATCACTGCCTTGTTGTGGCGAAGGGCCTTGCGTATAACTCAGTGAAGCCATAAGCTATGCCGTGCAGGGCCACCCAAGACGGACAGGTCATGGCAGAGAGTTCTGACAAAATGTGTTCCACTGGAGAAGGAAATGGCAACCCACTCCAGTATTCTTGCCAAGAAAACCCCATGGAACGTATCACAAGGCTAAAAGATATGACGCCGGAAGATGAGCCCCTCAGGTCGGAAGGTGTCCAATATGCTACTGGGGAAGAGAAGAGGGTATTTCCAAGTAGTGCCAGAAAGAGTGAAGTGGCTGGGCCAAAGCCGAAAGGACACTCAGCTGTGGATGTGTCTGGTGGTGAAAAGAAAATCCGATGCTGTAAAGAACAATATTGTTTAGGAACCTGGAATGTCAGATCAATGAATCAAGGTAAGCTGGAGGTGGTCAAACATGAGATGGCAAGATTGAACATCGACATCTTGGGAATCAGCGAACTAAAATGGACAGGCATGGGCGAATTTAATTCAGGTGACCATCATATCTACTACTGTGGGCAAGAATCCCTTAGAAGAAATGGAGTAGCACTCATAGTCAACAAAAGGGTGGGAAAAGCAGTACTGGGGTACAATCTTAAAAATGATAGAATGATCTCAGTACGAATCCAAGGCAAGCTATTCAATATCACAGTAATTCAAGTCTATGCCCCAACCACTGAGGCCGAAGAAGCTGAGGTTGATCGGTTCTATGAAGACCTACAACACCTTCTAGAACTAACACCCAAAAAAGATGTCCTCTTCATCATAGGGGATTGGAATGCTAAAGTAGGAAGTCAAGAAATCACCGGGATAACAGGCAGGCATGGCCTTGGTGTACAAAATGAAGCAGGACAAAAGCTAATAGAGTTTTGCCAAGAGAACATGCTGATCATAGCAAACACTCTTTTCCAACAGCACAAGAGCCGACTCTTCACATGGACGTCACCAGATGGTCAATATCGAAATCAGATTGATTATGTCCTTTGCAGCCAAAGATGGAGAAGCTCCATACAGTCAATAAAAACAAGACCTGGAGCTGACTGTGGCTCAGATCATGAGCTGCTTCTTGCAAAATTTCGGCTTAAATTGAAGAACGTCGGGAAAACCACTAAACCGTTCAGGTATGACCTAAATCATATCCCTGATGAATATACAGTGGAGGTGAGGAATAGATTTCAGGGATTAGACCTGATAGACAGAGTGCCTGAGGAACTATGGACGGAGGTCCGTAACATTGTTCAGGAGGCAGCAACGAAATCCATCCCAAAGAAAAAGAAATGCAAGAAAGCCAAGTGGCTGTCTGATGAGGCTTTACAAGTAGCTCACGAAAGAAGGGAAGCGAAAAGCAAGGGAGAAAGGGGAAGATATAGCCAACTGAATGCAGAGTTCCAGAGAATAGCAAGGAGAGACAAGAAGGCCTTCTTAAATGAACAATGCAAAGAAACCGAGGAAAAGAACAGAATGGGAAAGACTAGAGATCTCTTCAAGAAAATTGGAGATCTCAAGGGAACGTTTTGTGCAAAGATGGGCATGATAAAGGACAAAGAAGGCAGGGACCTAACAGAAGCAGATGAGATTAAGAAGAGGTGGCAAGAATACACAGAGGAACTATACAGGAAAGATCTGAATGTCCCTGATAGCCATGATAGTGCGGTCACTGAACTTGAGCCGGACATCCTCGAGAGTGAAGTCAAGTGGGCCTTAGGAAGCATTAGTAACAACAAAGCTAGCGGAGATGACAGTATTCCAGCCGAGCTACTTAAAATCCTAAAAGATGATGCTGTTAAAGTGCTGCATTCAATATGCCAACAAATCTGGAACACTCAACAGTGGCCACAAGACTGGAAAAGGTCAGTTTACATTCCAATTCCAAAGAAGGGCAACGCCAAAGAGTGTTCAAACTACCGCACAATTGCGCTCATTTCACATGCCAGCAAGGTGATGCTCAAAATTCTACAAGCTAGGCTTCAGCAGTATGCGAACCGAGAACTACCGGAAGTACAAGCTGGGTTTCGAAGAGGAAGAGGAACTAGAGATCAAATCACCAACATTCGCTGCATCATGGAGAAAGCAAGAGAATTCCAGAAAAACGTCTATTTCTGCTTCATTGACTACGCTAAAGCCTTTGATTGTGTGGATCACAACAAACTGTGGCAAATTCTTAAAGTGATGGGAGTACCAGACCAACTTACCTGTCTCCTGAGAAACCTGTACGAGGGTCAAGAAGCAACAGTAAGAACCAGACATGGAAAAGCCGATTGGTTCAAAATTGGGAAAGGAGTACGACAAGGCTGCATATTGTCACCCTGCTTATTTAACTTATATGCAGAGTACATCATGAGAAATGCCGGGTTGGATGAATCACAGGTCGGAATT
This sequence comes from Heloderma suspectum, assembly GCF_057233095.1. Classification (NCBI taxonomy): domain Eukaryota; kingdom Metazoa; phylum Chordata; class Lepidosauria; order Squamata; family Helodermatidae; genus Heloderma; species Heloderma suspectum. Next base: position 24,352,828 of record NC_139472.1, on the reverse strand, counting down.
AAGATTGCCGGGAGAATTATCAACAACCTCCGATATGCAGACGATACCACCCTAATGGCAGAAAGCAAAGAGGATCTCAAGAGCCTCTTGTTGAGGGTGAAAGAGGAGAGTGCAAAAGCTGGTTTGAAACTCAACATTCAAAAAACGAAGATCATGGCATCAGGCCCCATCACTTCCTGGCATATAGAAGGGGAAGAAATGGAAGCAGTGACAGATTTTACTTTCTTGGGCTCCAAGATCACCGCAGACGGTGACTGTAGCCATGAAATTAAAAGACGCTTGCTCCTTGGGAGGAAAGCTATGGCCAACCTAGACAGCATAGTAAGAA
>NC_139472.1:24342500-24345000 GCF_057233095.1 Heloderma suspectum | reverse complement strand
CCCTAACCCGAACCCTAACCCTAACCCTAACTCTAACCCTAACCCAACCCTAACCCAACCCTAACCCTATCCCTAACCTTAACCCTAACCCTAACCCCAACCCTAACCCTAACCCTAACCCCAACCCCAACCTTAAACCTAATCATAACCCCAACCCTAACCCTAACCCCAACCCTAAACCGAACACTAACCCTAACCCTAACCCTCACCCCAACCCTAACCCTAACCCTAACCCTAACCCCAACCCCAACACTAAACCTAATCCTAACCCCAACCCTAACCCTAACCCTAACCGTAACCCCAACCCTAAACCTAACACTAACACTAACCCTAACCCCAACCCGAACCCTAACCCCAACCCTAACCATGACCCTAAACCTAACCCGAAACCTAACCCTTACCCTGACCCTAACCATAACCCTAACCCTAACCCTAACCCTAACACTAACTCAACCCTAACCCTAACCCTAACCCCAACCCTAACCCTAAACCTAACCCAGACCCTAACCCTAAATCCAACCCTAACCCTAACACTAACCTAACCCCAAACCTAACCCTAACCCTAACGGTAACCCTAACCCCAACCCTAACCCTAACCCGAACCCGAACCCCAGCCCAAACCCTAACCCTAACCCTAACACTAACCCCTACTCTAACCCTAACCCTAACCCTAAACACTACCCTAACACTAACCCTAAATCCAACCCTAACCCCAACACTAACCCCAACCCTAACCCTAACACCAACACTAACCCTAACCCTACCCCTAACCCAACCCTAACCCTAACCCTAACCCTAACCCTAACCCCAAACCTAATCCTAACCCTAACCCTAACCCCAACCCCAACACTAACCCTAACCCTAACCCCAACCCTAACCCTAACCCTAACCCTAACCCTAACCCTAACCCAACCCTAACCCAACCCTAACCCTAACCCTAACCTTAACCCTAACCCTAACCCCAACCCTAACCCTAACCCTAACCCTAACCCTAACCCTAACCTTAACCCTAACCCCAACCCCAAACCCAACCTTAAACCTAACCCTAACCCTAACCCTAACCCCAACCCTAAACCTAACACTAACCCTTACCCTAACCCTGACCCCAACCCTAACCCTAACCCTAACCATAACCCCAACCCTAACCCTAACCCTAAACCTAACCCCTACCCCAACCCTAACTCTACCCTAACCCTAACCCTGACCCTAACCCTAACCACAACCCTAACCCTAACCCTAACCCCAACCCTAAACCTAACACTAACCCTAACCCTAACCCGAACCCTGACCCCAACCCTAACCCTAACCCTAACGCTAACCCCTACCCCAACACTAAACCTAATCCTAACCACAACCCTAACCCTAACCCTAACCGTAACCCCAACCCTAAACCTAACACTAACACTAACCCTAACCCCAACCCGAACCCTAACCCCAACCCTAACCCCGACCCTAAACCTAACCCGAAACCTAACCCTTACCCTGACCCTAACCCTAACCCTAACCCTAACCCTAACCCTAACCCTAACTCAACCCTAACCCTAACCCTAACCCCAACCCTAACCCTAAACCTAACCCAGACCCTAACCCTAAATCCAACCCTAACCCTAACACTAACCTAACCCCAAACCTAACCCTAACGGTAACCCTAACCCCAACCCTAAACCTAACCCGAACCCGAACCCCAGCCCAAACCCTAACCCTAACCCTAACCATAACCCCTACCCTAACCCTACCCCTAACCCATCCCTAACCCTAACCCTAACCCTAACCCTAACCCCAAACCTAGTCCTAAACCTAACCCTAACCCCAACCCCAACACTAACCCTAACCCTAACCCCAACCCTAACCCTAACCCTAACCCAACCCTAACCCAACCCTAAACCTAACCCTAACCCTAACCTTAACCCTAACCCTAACCCTAACCCTAACCCTAACCCGAACCCGAACCCGAACCCTAACCCTAACCCTAACCTTAACCCTAACCCTAACCCCAACCCCAACCCCAACCTTAAACCTAACCCTAACCCTAACCCCAGCCCTAAACCTAACACTAACCCTTACCCTAACCCTGACCCCAACCCTAACCCTAACCATAACCCCAACCCTAACCCTGACCCTAAACCTAACCCCTACCCCAACCCTAACTCTACCCTAACCCTAACCCTGACCCTAACCCTAACCACAACCCTAACCCTAACCCTACCCTAACCCTAACCACTACCCTAACCCTTACCCTAACCCTAACCTCAACACTTACCCCAACCATAACTCAACCCTAACCCTAACCCCAACCCTAACCCTAAACCAGACCGTAACCCTAAATCCAACCCTAACCCTGACACTAACCCTAACCCCAAACCTAACCCTAACCCTAACCCTAACTCTGACCACCACTCTAACCCTAACCCTAACCCTAACCCTAACCCTAACCCTAACCTCAACACTAACCCCAACCCTAACACCAACCCTAACCCTAACCCTAACCCTAAACTTAACC
>NC_139472.1:24322500-24337500 GCF_057233095.1 Heloderma suspectum | reverse complement strand
CTAACTCTAAATCCAATCCTAACCCTAACACTAACCCTACCCCCAAATCTAACCCTAACCCTAACCCAAACCCCAACCTTAAACCTACCCTAACCCTAACCCTAAATTTTACCCAACCCTAACCCTAACACTAACCCTAACCCCAACCCGACCCCTGCCCCAACCCTAACCCCGACCCTAAACCTAACCCGAAACCTAACCATGACCCTGACCCTGACCCTAACCCTAACCCTAACCCTAACTCAACCCTAACCCTAACCCTAACCCCAACCCTAACCCTAACCCTAACCCAGACCCTAACCCTAAATCCAACCCTAACCCTAACACTAACCTAACCCCAAACCTAACCCTAACGGTAACCCTAACCCCAACACTAAAACTAACCCGAACCCGAACCCCAGCCCAAACCCTAACCCTAACCCTAACCCTAAACACTACCCTATCACTAACCCTAAATCCAACCCTAACCCCAACACTAACCCCAACCCTAAACCTAAACCCAACACTAACCCTAACCCTACCCCTAACCCAACCCTAACCCTAAACCTAACCCTAACCCTAACCCCAACCCTAATCCTAACCCTAACCCTAACCGCAACCCCAACACTAAACCTAACCCTAACCCCAACCCTAACCCTAACCCTAACCCAACCCTAACCCAACCCTAACCCTAACCCTAACCCTAACCCTAACCTTAACCCTAACCCTAACCCTAACCCCAACCCAACCCTAACCCTAACCCTAACCCTAACCTTAACCCTAACCCTAACCCCAACCCTAACCCTAACCCTAACCCAACCCTAACCCAACCCTAACCCTAACCCTAACCCTAACCTTAACCCTAACCCAAACCCCAAACCTAACCCTAACCCTAACCCTAACCCTAACCCTAGCCCATACCCTAACCATAACTCTAACCCTAGCCCGACCCCAACCCCGGACCCCAATGCTAACCCCAACCCCAACCCCCACCCCAAACCCAACACCAGCCCTACACTAACCCTAACCTCAACCCCAACCCCCACCCCAAACCCAACACCAGCCCTACACTAACCCTAACCTCAACCCCAACCCTAACCCAAACCCTAGCCCATACCCTAGCCCTAACTCTAACCCTAACCCTAGCCCTAACTCTAGCCCTCACCCTAGCCCTAGCCCTAACCCTACGCCTAACCCTAACCCTAGCCCTAACCCTAACCCTAGCCCTAGCCCTAGCCCTAAGCCTAAGCCTCACCCTAACCCTAGCCCTGGCCCTAGCCCTAGCCCTAACCCTAAACCTCACCCTAGCTCTAACCCTAGCCGTAGCCCTAACCCTCTACCGTAGCCCTAACCCTACCCCTAATCCTAATCCTAATCCTAACCCTAACCCTAGCCCTAGCCCTAGCCCTAGCCCTAGCCCTAGCCCTAGCCCTAACCCTAACCCTAACCACAACCCCAACCACAACCACAACCAAACCCCAACCCCAATCCCTTCCCAGAAAATAAACCTAACCTTGCCCTAAACCTAACCCTCAACTTAACCCCAACTCTAACCCCCACCCTAATCCCAACCCTAACCCTAACCCAAACACTAACCCTAAACTTAACCCTAACCCTGGGCCTAACCCTAACCCTAAACCTCAGCCCTTACCCTAGCCGTAACCCTAACCCTAACACTAACCAAAACACTAACACTAACCCTAAACCTAACCCTATCCCTAACCATGACCCTAACCCTACCCAAACCCTAACCCTAAGCCTAACCCTAGCCCTAGCCCTAACCCAACCCCTACCACTAACCCTAACCATATCCCTAACCCCAACTCTAACCCTAACCCAGACCCTAACCCTAAATCCAACCCTAACCCTTACACTAACCCTAACCCTAACCCTAACCCTAACCCTAACACTAACCCCAAACTTAACCCTAACCCTAAACCTAACCCTAACACTAACCCCTACCCTAACACTAACCCTAACCCTAACCCTTACCAATACCCTAACCCTAACCCTAACCCCAACCCTAACCCTAACCCTAACACTAACCCTAACACCAACCCCAACCCCAACCTTAAACCTAATCCTAACCCTAACCCTAACCCCAACCCTAAACCTAACATTAACCCTAACCCTAACCCTAACCCTAACCCCATCCCTAACCCAGCAAAAACCCTAACCTTAACCCCAACCCCAACACTAAACCTAATCCTAACCCCAACCCTAACCCTAACCCTAACCCCAACCCTAACCCTAACCCTAACACTAAACCTAACCCCTACCCCAACCCTAACACTACCCTAACCCTAACCCTGACCCTAACCCTAACCACAACCCTAACCCAAAACCTATCCCTAACCCCAACCCCAACACTAAACCTAATCCTAACCCTAACCCTAACCCTAACCCTGACCCTGACCCAAACCGAAACCGAATCCCTAACCCTAACCCTAAACCTAACCCCTACCCCAAACCTAAGACTACCCTAACCCTAACCCAAACCCTGACCATGACCCTATCCCTAACCCTAACCACAACCCTAACCCTAACCCTAAAGCTAACCCTTACCCTAACCATAACTCAACCCTAACCCTAACCCTAACACCAACTCTAACCCTAACCGAGACCCTAACCATAAATCCAACCCTAACCCTTACTCTAACCCTAAACCTAACCCTAACCCTAACACTAACCCCAAACCTAACCCTAACCCTAAACCTAACCCTAACACTAACCCCTACCCTAACACTAACCCTAACCCTAACCCTTACCAATACCCTAACCCTAAACCTAACCCTAACCCCAACCCTAACCCTAACCCTAACACTAACACTAACCCTAACCCCAACCCCAACCCCAACCTTAAACCTAATCCTAACCCTACCCTAACACCAACCCTAAACCTGACATTAACCCGAACCCTAACCCTAACCCTGACCCCATCCCTAACCCAGCAAAAACCCTAACCTTAACCCCAACCCCAACACTAAACCTAATCCTAACCCCAACCCTAGCCCTAACCCCAACCCTAACCCTAACCCTAACCCTAACCCCTACCCCAACCCTAACACTACCCTAACCCTAACCCTGACCCTAACCCTAACCACAACCCTAACCCTAACCCCAACCCTAACCCTAACCCTATCCCTAACCCCAACCCCAACACTAAACCTAATCCTAACCCTAAATCTAACCCTTACCCTAACCCTAACCCTAACACTAACCTTAATTCCGACCCTAAACCTAACCCGAACCCTAACCCTGACCCTGACCCTAACCCTAACCCTAACCCTAATCCTAACTCAACCCTAACCCTAACCCTAACCCCAACCCTAACCCTAACCCAGGCCTTAACCCTAAATCTAACCATAACCCTAACACTAACCCTAACCCCAAACCTAACCCTAACGCTAACCCTAACCCCAACCCTAACCCTAACCCTAAACCTAACCCTAACCCCAGCCCAAACCCTAACCCTAACCCTAACCCTAACCCCTACCCTAACCCTAATCCTAACTCAACCCTAACCCTAACCCTAACCCCAACCCTAACCCTAACCCTAACCCAGGCCTTAACCCTAAATCCAACCATGACCCTAACACTAACCCTAACCCCAAACCTAACCCTAAACCTAACCCTAACCCCAGCCCAAACCCTAACCCTAACCCTAACCCTAACCCTAAACACTACCCTAACACTAAGTCTAAAACTAACCCTAACCCTAACCCCAACACTAACCCCAACCCTAACCCTAACCGTAACCCTAACACTAACCCAACCCTAACCCTAACCCTAACCCTAACCCTAACCCCAACCCTAACCCTAACCCTAACACTAACCCCAACCCCAATACTAAACCTAACCCTAACCCTAACCCTAACCCTAACCAAGACACTAACCCTAACCCCTACCCCAACCCTAACCCTAACCCCGACCTTAACCCTAACCCTAACCCTAAACCTGACCCTGACCCTGACCCTAACCCTAACCCTAACCCTAACCCTAACCCTAACCACAACCCTAACCCTAACACTAACACTAACCCTAACCCCAACCCGAACCCTAACCCCAACCCTAACCCCGACCCTAAACCTAACCCGAACCCTAACCCTGACCCTGACCCTAACCCTAACCCTAACACTAAACCTAACCCTAACCACTACCCTAACCCTAACCCTAACCCCAACCCCAACACTAAACCTAATCCTAACCCCAACCCTAACCCTAACCCTAACCCCAACCCTAAACCTAACACTAACCCTAACCCTAACCCTACCCCTGACCCCAACCCTAACCCTAACCCTAACCCAAACCGAAACCGAATCCCTAACCCTAACCCTAAACCTAACCCCTACCCCAAACCAAAGACTACCCTAACCCTAACCCTAACCCTGACCATGACCCTATCCCTAACCCTAACCACAACCCTAACCCTAACCCTAACCCTAAACCTAACCCTAACCCTAACCCTAACCATAACTCAACCCTAACCCTAACCCTAACCCCAACTCTAACCCTAACCCAGACCCTAACCCTAAATCCAACCCTAACCCTTACACTAACCCTAACCCGAACCCCAACCCTAACACTAACCCCAAACCTAACCCTAACCCTAACCCTAACCCTAACACTAACCCCTACCCTAACACTAACCCTAACCCTAACCCTTACCAATACCCTAACCCTAACCCTAACCCTAACACTAACCCTAACCCCAACCCCAACCCCAACCCCAAGCTTAAACCTAATCCTAACCCTAACCCTAACCCCAACCCTAAACCTAACATTAACCCTAACCCTAACCCTAACCCTGACCCCATCCCTAACCCAGCAAAAACCCTAACCTTAACCCCAACCCCAACACTAAACCTAATCCTAACCCCAACCCTAACCCTAACCCTAACCCCAACCCTAACCCTAACCCTAACCCTAAACCTAACCCCTACCCCAACCCTAACACTACCCTAACCCTAACCCTGACCCTAACCCTAACCACAACCCTAACCCTAACCCCAACCCTAACCCTAACCCTAACCCTATCCCTAACCCCAACCCCAACACTAAACCTAATTCTAACCCTAAACCTAACCCTAACCCTAACTCAACCCTAACCCTAAACCTAACCCCAACCCTAACCCGAACCTTAACCCAGTCCCTATCCCTAAAACCAACCCTAACCCTAACACTAACCCTAACCCCAAACCTAACCCTAACGCTAACCCTAACCCCAACCCTAACCCTGATCCTAACCCTAACCCTAACCCTAACCCCAGCCCAAACCCTAACCCTAACCCCTACCCTAACCCTAACCCTAAGCAATACCCTCACTAACCCCAAGCCTAACCCTAATCCCAACCCTAACCCTAACCCTAACACTAACCCAACCCTAACCCTAACCCTAACCCCAACCCTAACCCTAACCCTAACCCTAACCCCAACCCCAACACTAAACCTAACCCTAACCCCAACTCTAACCCCAACCCTAAACCTAACACTAACACTAACCCTAACCCTAAACCTGACCCCATCCCTAACCCTAACCAAAACCCTAACCCTAACCCCAACCCCAACACTAAACCTAATCCTAACCCCAACCCTAACCCTAACCCTAACCCTAACCCCAACCCTAAACCCAACACTAACCACAAGCCTAACCCTAAGCCAAACCCTAACCCTAACCCCAACACTAACCCCAAACCTAACCCCAACCCAAATCCTAACCCTAACCCTAACCCTAACCCTAACCCTAACCGTAACCCTAACCCTAACCCTAACCCTGACCCTGACCCTAACCACAACCCTAACCCTAACCCTAACCCTAACCCTAAGCTTAACCCTAACCCTAACCCTAACCCAAACGTAACACTAACCCTAACCCTAACCGTAACACTAACCCTAACCCTAACCCTGACACGGACCCTGACCCTAACCACAACCCTAACCCTAAACCTAACCCCAACACTAACCCCAAACCTAACCCTAACCCCAACCCTAACCCTAACCCTAACCCAACCCTATTCCTAACCCTAACCCTAACCCTAAACCTAACCCTAAACCTAACCCTAACCCTAACCCTAACCCTAAACCCATCCCTAACCCTAACCCTAACCCTAATCCCAACCCCAACCCTAACCCTAACCCTAACCCTGACCCCATCCCTAACCCTAACTCTAACCCTAACCCGAATCCTAACCCTAACCCGAACCCAAACCCTAAACCTAAACTCTACCCCTACCCTAACCCTATCCCTAACCCTAACCCTACCCTAACCATAACCCTGACCCTAACCCTAACCCTCACCACAACCCTAACCCTAACCCTAACCCTACTCAGACCCTAACCCTAAATCCAACCCTAACCCTAACACTAACCCTAACACCAAACCTAACCCTAACCCTAACCCTAACCCCAAACCTATCCCTAACCCTAACCCCAACCCTAACCCTAACCCTAACCCTATCCCTGACCCCAACCCTAACCCTAACCCTAACCCTAACCCTAACCCCAACCCCAACACTAAACCTAATCCTAACCCCAACCCTAACCCTAACCCTAACCCCAACCGTAAACCTAACACTAACCCTTACCCTAACCCTGACCCCAACCCTAACCCTAACCCTAACCCTAACCCTAAACCTAACCCCTACCCCAACCCTAACACTACCCTAACCCTAACCCTGACCCTAACCCGAACCCTAACCACAACCCTAACCCTAACCCTAACCATAACTCAACCCTAAACCTAACCCTAGCCCCAACCCTAACCCTAACTCAGACCCTAACCCTAAATCCAAACCTAACCCTAACACTAACCCTAACACCAAACCTAACCCTAACCCTAACCCCAAACCTAACCCTAACCCCAACCCTAACCCTAACACTAACCCTAACCCCTACCCGAACCGGAACCCTAACCCCGACCCTAACCCTAACCCTAACACTGACCCAGACACTAACCCTAACCCCAACCCTTACCCTAACCCTAACCCAGACCCTAACCTTAAATCCAATCCTAACCCTAACACTAACCCTAACCCCAAATCTAACCCTAACCCTAACCCTAACCCCAACCCTAAACCTACCCTAACCCTAACCCTAAACTTAACCCAACCCTAACCCTAACACTAACACTAACCGTAACCCCAACCCGAACCCTAACCCCAACCCTAACCCCGACCCTAAATCTAACCCGAAACCTAACCCTGACCCTGACCCTAAACCTAACCCTAACCCTAACCCTATCCCTAACTCAAACCTAACCCTAACCCTAACCCCAACCCTAACCATACCCCTAACCCAGACCCTAACCCTAAATCCAACCCTAACCCTAACACTAACCTAACCCCAAACCTAACCCTAACGGTAACCATAACCCCAACCCAACCCGAACCCGAACCCCAGCCCAAAGCCTAACCCTACCCCTAACCCCTACCCTAATCCTAACCCTAACCCTAACCCCAACCCTAAACCTAACCCTAACCCCAACCCTAACCCTAACCCTAACCCTAACCCAACCCTAACCCTAACCCTAAACCTAACCCCAACACTAACCCCAAACCTAATCCTAACCCCAACCCTAACCCTAACCCTAACCCCAACCCTAAACCTAACACTAACCCTAACCCTGACCCCAACCCTAACCCTAACCCTAACCCTAACCCAAACCGAAACCGAATCCCTAACCCTAACCCTAAACCTAACCCCTACCCCAAACCTAAGACTACCCTAACCCTAACCCTAACCCTGACCATGACCCTATCCCTAACCCTAACCACAACCCTAACCCTAACCCTAAACCTAAACCTAACCCTAACCCTAACCCTAACCCTAACCCTAACCATAACTCAACCCTAACCCCAACTCTAACCCTAACCCAGACCCTAACCCTAAATCCAACCCTAACCCTTACACTAACCCTAACCCTAACCCTAACCCTAACCCTAACACTAACCCCAAACTTAACCCTAACCCTAAACCTAACCCTAACACTAACCCCTACCCTAACACTAACCCTAACCCTAACCCTTACCAATACCCTAACCCTAACCCTAACCCCAACCCTAACCCTAACCCTAACACTAACCCTAACACCAACCCCAACCCCAACCTTAAACCTAATCCTAACCCTAACCCTAACCCCAACCCTAAACCTAACATTAACCCTAACCCTAACCCTAACCCCATCCCTAACCCAGCAAAAACCCTAACCTTAACCCCAACCCCAACACTAAACCTAATCCTAACCCCAACCCTAACCCTAACCCTAACCCCAACCCTAACCCTAACCCTAACACTAAACCTAACCCCTACCCCAACCCTAACACTACCCTAACCCTAACCCTGACCCTAACCCTAACCACAACCCTAACCCAAAACCTATCCCTAACCCCAACCCCAACACTAAACCTAATCCTAACCCTAAACCTAACCCTAACCCTAACCCTAACCCAAACCGAAACCGAATCCCTAACCCTAACCCTAAACCTAACCCCTACCCCAAACCTAAGACTACCCTAACCCTAACCCAAACCCTGACCATGACCCTATCCCTAACCCTAACCCCAACCCTAACCCTAACCTTAACCCCAACCCCAACCTTAAACCTAATCATAACCCGAACCCTAACCCTAACCCTAACCCCAACCCTAAACCTAACACTAACCCTAACCCTAACCCTAACCCTGACCCCAACCCTAACCCTAACACTAACCCTAACCCTAACCCTAACCCTGACCCCAACCCTAACCCTAACCCTAACCCCAACCCCAACACTAAACCTAATCCTAACCCCAACCCTAACCCTAACCCTAACCGTAACCCCAACCCTAAACCTAACACTAACACTAACCCTAACCCTAACCCTAACCCTAACCCTAACCCTATCCCTAACCATAACTCAACCCTAAACCTAACCCTAACCCCAACCCTGACCCTAACCCAGACCCTAACCATAAATCCAACCATAACCCAAACACTAACCCTAACCCCAAACCTAACCCAAACCCTAACCCTAACCACAAACCTAACCCTAACCCTAACCCTAACCCTAACCCTAACCCTAACCCCAACACTAACCCCTACCCTAACACTAACCCTAACCCTACCCTTACCAATACCCTAACCCTAACCCTAACCCTAACACTAACCCTAACCCCAACCCCAACCCCAACCCCAACCTTAAACCTAATCCTAACCCTAACCCTAACCCCAACCCTAAACCTAACATTAACCCTAACCCTAACCCTAACCCTGACCCCATCCCTAACCCAGCAAAAACCCTAACCTTAACCCCAACCCCAACACTAAACCTAATCCTAACCCCAACCCTAACCCTAACCCCAACCCTAACCCTAACCCTAACCCTAAACCTAACCCCTACCCCAACCCTAACACTACCCTAACCCTAACCCTGACCCTAACCCTAACCACAACCCTAACCCTAACCCCAACCCTACCCTAACCCTATCCCTAACCCCAACCCCAACACTAAACCTAATTCTAACCCTAAACCTAACCCTAACCCTAACTCAACCCTAACCCTAAACCTAACCCCAACCCTAACCCTAACCTTAACCCAGTCCCTATCCCTAAAACCAACCCTAACCCTAACACTAACCCTAACCCCAAACCTAACCCTAACGCTAACCCTAACCCCAACCCTAACCCTGATCCTAACCCTAACCCTAACCCTAACCCCAGCCCAAACCCTAACCCTAACCCTAACCCCTACCCTAACCCTAACCCTAAGCAATACCCTCACTAAGCCTAAACCTAACCCTAAACCCAACACTAACCCCAAGCCTAACCCTAATCCCAACCCTAACCCTAACCCTAACACTAACCCAACCCTAACCCTAACCCTAACCCTAACCCCAACCCTAACCCTAACCCTAACCCTAACCCCAACCCCAACACTAAACCCAACCCTAACCCCAACTCTAACCCCAACCCTAAACCTAACACTAACACTAACCCTAACCCTAAACCTGACCCCATCCCTAACCCTAACCAAAACCCTAACCCTAACCCCAACCCCAACACTAAACCTAATCCTAACCCCAAACCTAACCCTAACCCTAACCCTAACCCCAACCCTAAACCCAACACTAACCCCAAGCCTAACCCTAAGCCAAACCCTAACCCTAACCCTAACCCCAACACTAACCCCAAACCTAACCCCAACCCAAATCCTAACCCTAACCCTAGCCCAAACCTAACCCTAACCCTAACCGTAACCCTAACCCTAACCCTAACCCTGACCCTGACCCTAACCACAACCCTAACCCTAACCCTAACCCTAACCCTAAGCTTAACCCTAACCCTAACCCTAACCCAAACGTAATCCTAACCCTAACCGTAACCCTAACCCTAACCCTAACCCTGACACGGACCCTGACCCTAACCACATCCCTAACCCTAAACCTAACCCCAACACTAACCCCAAACCTAACCCTAACCCCAACCCTAACCCTAACCCTAACCCTAACCCAACCCTATTCCTAACCCTAACCCTAACCCTAAACCTAACCCTAAACCTAACCCTAACCCTAACCCTAACCCTAAACCCATCCCTAACCCTAACCCTAACCCTAATCCCAACCCCAACCCTAACCCTAACCCTAACCCTGACCCCATCCCTAACCCTAACTCTAACCCTAACCCGAATCCTAACCCGAACCCGAACCCAAACCCTAAACCTAAACTCTACCCCTACCCTAACCCTATCCCTAACCCTAACCCTACCCTAACCATAACCCTGACCCTAACCCTAACCCTCACCACAACCCTAACCCTAACCCTAACCCTACTCAGACCCTAACCCTAAATCCAACCCTAACCCTAACACTAACCCTAACACCAAACCTAACCCTAACCCTAACCCTAACCCCAAACCTATCCCTAACCCTAACCCCAACCCTAACCCTAACCCTAACCCTATCCCTGACCCCAACCCTAACCCTAACCCTAACCCTAACCCTAACCCTAACCCCAACCCCAACAGTAAACCTAATCCTAACCCCAACCCTAACCCTAACCCTAACCCCAACCGTAAACCTAACACTAACCCTTACCCTAACCCTGACCCCAACCCTAACCCTAACCCTAACCCTAACCCTAACCCTAAACCTAACCCCTAACCCAACCCTAACACTACCCTAACCCTAACCCTGACCCTAACCCTAACCCTAACCACAACCCTAACCCTAACCATAACTCAACCCTAACCCTAACCCTAACCCCAACCCTAACCCTAACTCAGACCCTAAATCCAAACCTAACCCTAACACTAACCCTAACACCAAACCTAACCCTAACCCTAACCCCAAACCTAACCCTAACCCCAACCCTAACCCTAACACTAACCCTAACCCTAACCCCAACCCGAACCCGAACCCAAACCCTAACCCCAACCCTAACCCTAACCCTAACCCTATCCCCTACTTTAACCCTAACCCTAAACCTAACCCTAACCCTAACCCTAACCCTAACCCTAACTCAACCCTAACCCTAACCCTAACTCTAACCCCAAACCTTACCTTAACCCTAACCCAGACCCTAACCCTAAATCCAATCCTAACCCTAACCCTAACCCTAACCCTAACTCAACCCTAACCCTAACTCTAACCCCAAACCTAACCCTAACCCAGACCCTAACCCTAAATCCAACCCTAACCCTAACCCTAACACTAACCCCAAACCTAACCCTAACCCTAACCCCAACCCTAACCCTAACCCTAACCCCAACACCAACCCCAACACTAACCCTAACCCTACCCCCAACCCTAACCCTAACCCTTACCCTAACCCCAACCCTAAACCTAACACTAACCCTAACCCTAACCCTGACCCCAACCCTAACCCTAACCCTAACCCTAACCCCAACCCTAACCCTAACCCCTACCCCAACCCTAACCCTAACTATAACCCTAACCCTAAACTTAACCCAACCCTCACCCTAACACTCCCCTTCATGGATCACTGCCTTGTTGTGGCGAAGGGCCTTGCGTATAACTCAGTGAAGCCATAAGCTATGCCGTGCAGGGCCACCCAAGACGGACAGGTCATGGCAGAGAGTTCTGACAAAATGTGTTCCACTGGAGAAGGAAATGGCAACCCACTCCAGTATTCTTGCCAAGAAAACCCCATGGAACGTATCACAAGGCTAAAAGATATGACGCCGGAAGATGAGCCCCTCAGGTCGGAAGGTGTCCAATATGCTACTGGGGAAGAGAAGAGGGTATTTCCAAGTAGTGCCAGAAAGAGTGAAGTGGCTGGGCCAAAGCCGAAAGGACACTCAGCTGTGGATGTGTCTGGTGGTGAAAAGAAAATCCGATGCTGTAAAGAACAATATTGTTTAGGAACCTGGAATGTCAGATCAATGAATCAAGGTAAGCTGGAGGTGGTCAAACATGAGATGGCAAGATTGAACATCGACATCTTGGGAATCAGCGAACTAAAATGGACAGGCATGGGCGAATTTAATTCAGGTGACCATCATATCTACTACTGTGGGCAAGAATCCCTTAGAAGAAATGGAGTAGCACTCATAGTCAACAAAAGGGTGGGAAAAGCAGTACTGGGGTACAATCTTAAAAATGATAGAATGATCTCAGTACGAATCCAAGGCAAGCTATTCAATATCACAGTAATTCAAGTCTATGCCCCAACCACTGAGGCCGAAGAAGCTGAGGTTGATCGGTTCTATGAAGACCTACAACACCTTCTAGAACTAACACCCAAAAAAGATGTCCTCTTCATCATAGGGGATTGGAATGCTAAAGTAGGAAGTCAAGAAATCACCGGGATAACAGGCAGGCATGGCCTTGGTGTACAAAATGAAGCAGGACAAAAGCTAATAGAGTTTTGCCAAGAGAACATGCTGATCATAGCAAACACTCTTTTCCAACAGCACAAGAGCCGACTCTTCACATGGACGTCACCAGATGGTCAATATCGAAATCAGATTGATTATGTCCTTTGCAGCCAAAGATGGAGAAGCTCCATACAGTCAATAAAAACAAGACCTGGAGCTGACTGTGGCTCAGATCATGAGCTGCTTCTTGCAAAATTTCGGCTTAAATTGAAGAACGTCGGGAAAACCACTAAACCGTTCAGGTATGACCTAAATCATATCCCTGATGAATATACAGTGGAGGTGAGGAATAGATTTCAGGGATTAGACCTGATAGACAGAGTGCCTGAGGAACTATGGACGGAGGTCCGTAACATTGTTCAGGAGGCAGCAACGAAATCCATCCCAAAGAAAAAGAAATGCAAGAAAGCCAAGTGGCTGTCTGATGAGGCTTTACAAGTAGCTCACGAAAGAAGGGAAGCGAAAAGCAAGGGAGAAAGGGGAAGATATAGCCAACTGAATGCAGAGTTCCAGAGAATAGCAAGGAGAGACAAGAAGGCCTTCTTAAATGAACAATGCAAAGAAACCGAGGAAAAGAACAGAATGGGAAAGACTAGAGATCTCTTCAAGAAAATTGGAGATCTCAAGGGAACGTTTTGTGCAAAGATGGGCATGATAAAGGACAAAGAAGGCAGGGACCTAACAGAAGCAGATGAGATTAAGAAGAGGTGGCAAGAATACACAGAGGAACTATACAGGAAAGATCTGAATGTCCCTGATAGCCATGATAGTGCGGTCACTGAACTTGAGCCGGACATCCTCGAGAGTGAAGTCAAGTGGGCCTTAGGAAGCATTAGTAACAACAAAGCTAGCGGAGATGACAGTATTCCAGCCGAGCTACTTAAAATCCTAAAAGATGATGCTGTTAAAGTGCTGCATTCAATATGCCAACAAATCTGGAACACTCAACAGTGGCCACAAGACTGGAAAAGGTCAGTTTACATTCCAATTCCAAAGAAGGGCAACGCCAAAGAGTGTTCAAACTACCGCACAATTGCGCTCATTTCACATGCCAGCAAGGTGATGCTCAAAATTCTACAAGCTAGGCTTCAGCAGTATGCGAACCGAGAACTACCGGAAGTACAAGCTGGGTTTCGAAGAGGAAGAGGAACTAGAGATCAAATCACCAACATTCGCTGCATCATGGAGAAAGCAAGAGAATTCCAGAAAAACGTCTATTTCTGCTTCATTGACTACGCTAAAGCCTTTGATTGTGTGGATCACAACAAACTGTGGCAAATTCTTAAAGTGATGGGAGTACCAGACCAACTTACCTGTCTCCTGAGAAACCTGTACGAGGGTCAAGAAGCAACAGTAAGAACCAGACATGGAAAAGCCGATTGGTTCAAAATTGGGAAAGGAGTACGACAAGGCTGCATATTGTCACCCTGCTTATTTAACTTATATGCAGAGTACATCATGAGAAATGCCGGGTTGGATGAATCACAGGTCGGAATTAAGATTGCCGGGAGAATTATCAACAACCTCCGATATGCAGACGATACCACCCTAATGGCAGAAAGCAAAGAGGATCTCAAGAGCCTCTTGTTGAGGGTGAAAGAGGAGAGTGCAAAAGCTGGTTTGAAACTCAACATTCAAAAAACGAAGATCATGGCATCAGGCCCCATCACTTCCTGGCATATAGAAGGGGAAGAAATGGAAGCAGTGACAGATTTTACTTTCTTGGGCTCCAAGATCACCGCAGACGGTGACTGTAGCCATGAAATTAAAAGACGCTTGCTCCTTGGGAGGAAAGCTATGGCCAACCTAGACAGCATAGTAAGAAGCAGAGACATCACCTTGCCGACAAAGGTCCGTCTAATCAAAGCTATGGTTTTCCCAGTAGTAATGTATGGCTGTGAGAGTTGGGCTATAAGGAAGGCTGAGCGCCGAAGAATTGATGCTTTCGAACTGTGGTGCTGGAGAAGACTCTTACGAGTCCCCTGGACTGCAAGGAGGTCAAATCAGTCCATCCTAAAGGAAATCAACCCTGAGTGCTCATTGGAAGGACAGATAATGAAGCTGAAGCTCCAATATTTTGGCCACCTAATGCGAAGAGAAAACTCCCCAGAAAAGACCCTGATGCTGGGAAAGACTGAAGGTAAAAGGAG
>NC_139472.1:24315000-24317500 GCF_057233095.1 Heloderma suspectum | reverse complement strand
CTAACCCAACCCTACACCTAACCCTAACCCTAACCTAAACCCTAACCCTAACCCCAACCCTAACCCTAACCCTAACCCTAACCCTAACCTTAACCCTAACCCCAACCCCAACCCCAACCTTAAACCTAACCCTACCCCTAACCCTAACCCCAAACCTAACCCTAACCCTAACCCCACACCTACCACTAACCCTAAGCCTAACCCTAACCCCAACCCTAACCCTAACCCTAACGCTAACCCCAACACTAACCCCAAACCTAACCCCAACCCAAATCATAACCCTAACACTAACCCAAACCTAACCCTAACCCTAACCCTAACCGTAACCCTAACCCTAACCCTGACCCTGACCCTAACCACAACCCTAACCCTAACCCTAAGCTTAACCCTAACCCTAACCCTAACCCCAACCCTAACCCTAACCCCAACCCTAACCCTAACCCTAACCCAACCCTAACCCTAACCCTAAACCAAAACCTAACCCCAACACTAACCCCAAACCTAACCCTAACCCCAACCCTAACCCTAAGCCTAACCCTAACCCAACCCTATTCCTAACCCTAACCCTCAACCTAAACCTAACCCTAACAGCTACCCTAACCCTAACCCTAAACCCAACCTCAACACTAAACCTAATCCTAACCCCAACCCTAACCCTAACCCTAACCCTAACCCTGACCCCAACCCTAACCCTAACCCTAACTCTAACCCTAACCCGAATCCTAACCTGAACCCGAACCCAAACCCTAAACCTAAACTCTACCCCTACCCTAACCCTATCCCTAACCCTAATCCTACCCTAACCATAACCCTGACCATAAACCTAACCCGCACCACAACCCTAACCCTAATCCTAACCATAACTCAACCCTAACCCTAACCCCAACCCTAACCCTAACCCAGACCCTAACCCTAAATCCATCCCTAACCCTAACACTAACCGTTACCCCAAACCTAACCCTAACCCTAACACTAACCCCAACCCTAACCCTAACCCTAACCCTAAACCCAGCCCTAACCCTAACCCCTACCCTAACCCTAACCCTAACCCTAAACCTAACCCTAACCACTAACATAACCCTAACCCTAACCCCAAACCTAACCGCAACACTAACCCCAACCCTAACCCAAATCCTAACCCTAACCGTAACCCTAACCCTAACCCTAAACTAAACCCAACCCTAACCCTAACACTAACCCTAACCCTAATCCTAACCCTAACCGTAACCCTAACCCCAACCCCAACCCTAACCCCAAACCTAACCCCGACCCTAACCCAAACCCTAACCCTAACCCTAACCTTGACCCTGACCCTAACCCTAACACTAACCCTAACCCCAACCCCCACCCCAACACTAAACCTAACCCGAACCCGAACCGTAACCCTAACCCTAACTCTAACCCTAACCCAACCCTAACCCAACCCTAACCCTATCCCTAACCTTAACCCTAAACCTAACCCCAACCCTAACCCTAACCCTAACCCCAACCCCAACCTTAAACCTAATCATAACCCCAACCCTAACCCTAACCCTAACCCCAACCCTAAACCTAACACTAACCCTAACCCTAAACCTAACCCTGACCCCAACCCTAACCCTAACCCTAACCCTAACCCCAACCCCAACACTAAACCTAATCCTAACCCCAACCCTAACCCTAACCCTAACCGTAACCCCAACCCTAAACCTAACACTAACACTAACCCTAACCCCAACCCGAACCCAAACCCCAACCCTAACCCCGACCCTAAACCTAACCCGAAACCTAACCCTTACCCTGACCCTAACCCTAACCCTAACCCTAACCCTAACACTAACTCAACCCTAACCCTAACCCTAACCCCAACCCTAACCCTAAACCTAACCCAGACCCTAACCCTAAATCCAACCCTAACCCTAACACTAACCTAACCCCAAACCTAACCCTAACCCTAACTGTAACCCTAACCCCAACCCTAACCCTAACCCCAACCCAAACCCCAGCCCAAACCCTAACCCTAACCCTAACCCTAAACCTAACCCTAACCACTAACATAACCCTAACCCTAACCCCAAACCTAACCCCTACACTAACCCCAACCCTAACCCAAATCCTTACCCTAACCCTAACCCTAACCCTAAACTAAACCCAACCCTAACCCTAACACTAACCCTAACCCTAATCCTAACCCTAACCCTAACCCCAACCCCAACCCTAACCCCCACCCTAACCCCGACCCTAACCCAAACCCTAACCCTAACCCTAACCTTGACCCTGACCCTAACCCTAACACTAACCCTAACCCCAACCCCCACCCCAACACTAAACCTAACCCTAACCCGAACCCTAACCCTAACCCTAACTCTAACCCTAACCCAACCCTAACCCAACCCTAACCCTATCCCTAACCTTAACCCTAACCCTAACCCCAACCCTAACCCTAACCCTAACCCCAACCCCAACCTTAAACCTAATCATAACCCCAACCCTAACCCTAACCCCAACCCTAAACCGAACA
>NC_139472.1:24290000-24302500 GCF_057233095.1 Heloderma suspectum | reverse complement strand
CTAGCCCTAAGCCTAAGCCTCACCCTAACCCTAGCCCTGGCCCTAGCCCTAGCCCTAACCCTAAACCTCACCCTAGCTCTAACCCTAGCCGTAGCCCTAACCCTCTACCGTAGCCCTAACCCTACCCCTAATCCTAATCCTAATCCTAACCCTAACCCTAGCCCTAGCCCTAGCCCTAGCCCTAGCCCTAGCCCTAGCCCTAACCCTAACCCTAACCACAACCCCAACCACAACCACAACCAAACCCCAACCCCAATCCCTTCCCAGAAAATAAACCTAACCTTGCCCTAAACCTAACCCTCAACTTAACCCCAACTCTAACCCCCACCCTAATCCCAACCCTAACCCTAACCCAAACACTAACCCTAAACTTAACCCTAACCCTGGGCCTAACCCTAACCCTAAACCTCAGCCCTTACCCTAGCCGTAACCCTAACCCTAACACTAACCAAAACACTAACACTAACCCTAAACCTAACCCTATCCCTAACCATGACCCTAACCCTACCCAAACCCTAACCCTAACCCTAACCCTAGCCCTAGCCCTAACCCAACCCCTACCACTAACCCTAACCATATCCCTAACCCCAACTCCAACCCCAACCCCAACTAAAACCAAAACCCCAACCACAACCGTAACACTCACCCTAACAATAACCCTAACCCTAACCCTAGCCCGAAACCTAGCCCTAACCCTAAACCTAACCCAAACCTTAGCCCTAACCCTAGCCCTAGCCCTAGCACTAGCCCTAACCCTAACCCTAACCCTAACCCTAGCCCTAGCCCCAGCCCTACCCCTAGACCTAACCCTAAACCAAACCCTAGCTCTAACCCTAGACCTAGCCCTAAAACTCTACCCTAGCCCTAACCCTAACCATAATCCTAATCCTAATCCTAACCCTAACCCTAGCCCTAGCCCTAACCCTAACCCTAACCCTAACCACAACCACAACCACAACCACAACCGAACCCCACCGCAATCCCATCCCAGAAACTAACCCTAACCTTGACCTAACCATAACCCTAACCTTAACCCTAACCCTAACCCTAAACCTAACTGTAACCCTATCCCAAACCCTAAACCTAGCCCTACCCCTAACTTGATCCCTAACACTAACACTAACCCTAACCCTAACCCAATCCCTAAACATACCCCTATCCCTAACCCGAACCCTAGCCTTCATTCTAAACCTAACCCTAACCCTAACCCTGAACCTAACCCTAGCCCTAGCCCTAGCCCAAGCTCTAACCCTAAACCTAACCCTAGCCCATACCCTAACCATAACTCTAACCCTAGCCCGACCCGAACCCCGGACCCCAATGCTAACCCCAACCCCAACCCCCACCCCAAACCCAACACCAGCCCTACCCTAACCCTAACCTCAACCCCAACCCTAACCCAAACCCTAGCCCATACCCTAACCCTAACTCTAACCCTAACTCTAACCCTAACCCTAACCCTAGCCCTAACCCTAGCCCTCACACTAGCCCTAGCCCTAACCCTAAGCCTAACCCTAACCCTAGCCCTAACCCTAAACATAACCCTAGCCCTAGCCCTAGCCCTAGCCCTAACCCTAAACCTAACCCTAGGTCTAACCCTAGCCATAGCCCTAACCCTCTACCGTAGCCCTACCCTAACCCTAATCCTAATCCTAACCCTAACCCTAACCCTAGCCCTAAACCTAGCCCTAGCCCTAGCCCTAGCCCTAGCCATAGCCCTAACCCTAACCCTAACCCCAACCCCAACCACAACCACAACCAAACCACAACCCCAATCCCATCCCAGAAAATAAACCTAACCTTGCCCTAAACCTAACCCTCAACTTAACCCCAACTCTAACCCCCACCCTAACCCTAGGCCTAACCCTAAACCTCAGCCCTAACCCTAGCCGTAACCCTAACCCTAACACTAACCAAAACACTAACACTAACCCTAAACCTAACCCTAACCCTAACCATAAGCTGGGGAGAGGTAACGAGTGGGGTACCGCAGGGCTCAGTCCTGGGCCCAGTGCTCTTCAATATTTTTATTAATGACTTGGAGGAGGAGGTGCAAGGAATGCTGATCACATTTGCAGATCACACAAAATTGGGAGGGATAGCTAATACTTTGGAAGACAGAAACAAAATTCAAAGTGATCTGGATAGACTGGAGTGCTGGGCAGAAAACAACAGAATGGCATTTAATAGGGACAAATGCCAAGTTCTGCACCTAGGAAAAAGAAACCAAATGCACAGTTACAAGATGGGGGATACGTGGCTCAACCACACTACGAGCGAGAAGGATCTTGGAATTGTCGTCGATCACAAGCTGAATATGAGCCAACAATGTGATGTGGCTGCAAAAAAGGCAAATGCTATTTTGGGCTGCATTCATAGAAGCATCGCTTCCAAATCCCGGGAAGTACTAGTTCCCCTCTACTCAGCACTGGTTAGGCCTCATCTGGAGTACTGTGTCCAGTTCTGGGCACCACACTTTAAGAAGGATGCAGACAAGCTGGAGAGGGTTCAAAGGAGGGCAACAAAGATGATCAGGGGACTGGAAACAAAGCCCTATGAAGAGAGACTGAAAGAACTGGGCATGTTTAGCCTTGAGAAGAGAAGACTGAGGGGAGATATGATAGCACTCTTCAAGTACTTGAAAGGTTGTCACAGAGAAGAAGGCCAGGATCTCTTCTTGATCACCCCAGAGTGCAGGACACGGAATAATGGGCTCAAGTTACAGGAAGCCAGATTCCGACTGAACATCAGGAAAAACGTCCTGAGTGTCCGAGCAATACGGCAATGGAACCAATTACCTGGGGAGGTGGTGGGCTCTCCCACACTGGAGGCCTTCAAGACGAGGCTGGACAGCCATTTGTCAGGGATGCTCTGACTTGGATTCCTGCATTGAGCAGGGGGTTGGACTCGATGGCCTTGTAGGCCCCTTCCAACCCTACTATTCTATGATTCTATGATTCTATAACCCTAACCCTACCCAAAACCTAACCCTAAGCCTAACCCTAGCCCTAGCCCTAACCCTAACCCAACCCCTACCACTAACCCTAACCCTATCCCTAACCCCAACTCCAACCCCAACCCCAACTAAAACCAAACCCCAACCACAACCGTAACACTCACCCTAACAATAACCCTAACCCTAACCCTAGCCCTAACCCTAGCCCTAACCCTAAACCTAACCCGAACCTTAGCCCTCACCCTAGCCCTAACCCTAACCATAAACCTAAACCTTAACCTAGCCCTAACCCTTGCAATAGCCGTAACCCTAACCCCAACACTAACCCTAACCATAACCCTAGCCCTAGCCCTAACCCTAACCCTAACCCTAACCACAACACGACACCAACACCAACACCAACACCAAACCCCACCCTAAAATAACCCGAACCCGAACCCGATCCCGAACCATAACCCTAACCCCAACCCCAACCACTACCCCAAACCTAACCCTACCCTTACCCCTCAAACACAACCCTAACCCTAAACCTTTTACAACCCCGAACCCGACCCCAACCCCGGACGCCAATGCTAACCCCTACCCCCACCCCAAACCCAACACCAGCCCTACCCTAACCCTAACCTCAAACCCAACCCTAACCCTAACGCTAGCCCATACCCTAACCCTAACTCAAACCCTAACCCTACCCTAACCCTAACCCTAGCCCTAACCCTAACCCTAACCCTAACCCTAACCCTAGCCCTAACCCTAACCCTAACCCTAAACCTAACCCTAACCCTAGCCATAGCACTAGCCCTAACCCTAGCCCTAACCGTCACCCTAACATTAACCCTAACCCTAAGCCTAACCCTCTCCCTAACCCTAAACCTAACTGTAACCCTAGCCCAAACCCAAACCCTAGCCCTAACCCTAGCCCTAACCCTAACCCAATCCTTAACACTAACACTAACCCTAACCCTAACCCAAACCCTAAACATACCCCTATCCCTAACCTTAACCCTAGCCCTCATTCTAACCCTAACCCTAACCCTAACCCTAGCCCTAGCCCTAGCCCTAGCCCAAGCTCTAACCCTAACCCTAACCCCAACCCTAGCCCTAACCCTAGCCCTAACCCTAACCCTAACCCTAGCCCTAACACTAACCCTAACCCTAGCCCATACCCTAACCATAACTCTAACCCTAGCCCTAACCCTAACCCTAACCCTAGCCCTAACACTAACCCTAACCCTAGCCCATACCCTAACCATAACTCTAACCCTAGCCCTAACCCTAAGCCTAACCCTAACCCTAAACCTTTTACAATCCCGACCCCAACCCCAACCCCGGATCCCAATGCTAACCCCAACCCCAACCCCCACCCCAAACCCAACACTAGTCCTACCCTAACCCTAACCTCAACCCCAACACTAACCCAAACCCTAGCCCATACCCTAACCCTAACTCTAACCCTAACCCTAGCCCTAACACTAGCCCTAACCCTAGCCCTAGCCCTAACCCTAAACCTAACCCTAATCCTAACCCTAACCCTAGCCCTAACCCTTACCCTAACCCTAACCCTAGCCCTAGCCCTAGCCCTAGCCCTAAGCCTAAGCCTAACCCTAACCCTAACCCTAACCCTAGCCCTAGCCCTAGCCCTAGCCCTAACCCTAAACCTAACCCTAGCTCTAACCCTAGCCGTAGCCCTAACCCTCTACCGTAGCCCTAACCCTACCCCTAATCCTAATCCTAATCCCAACCCTAACCCTAACCAAAACCCTAACCCTAACTCTAACCCTAGCCCTAACCCTCTCCCTAACCATAACCCTAACCCTACCCAAACCCTAACCCTAGCCCTAACCCTAACCCAACCCCTACCACTAACCCTAACCCTATCCCTAACCCCAACTCCAACGCCAACCCCAACTAAAACCAAAACCACAACCGTAACGCTCACCCTAACAATAACCCTAACCCTAACCCTAGCCCTAACCCTAAACCTACCCCGAACCTTAGCCCTAACCCTAGCCCTAACCCTAACCCTAAACCTAAACCTTACCCTAGCCCTAACCCTTGCAATAGCCCTAACCCTAACCCCAACACTAACCCTAACCGTAACCAAAGCCCTAGCCCTAACCCTAACCCTAACCCTAACCCTAATCCTATCCGGAACCCGAACACGAACCCTAACCCCAACCCCAACCACAACACGACACCAACACCAACAACAACACCAAACCCAACCCTAACCCTAACCATAACCTCAACCCCAACCCCAACCATAACCCTAACCCTAAACCTAACCCTAACCCTAATCCCAACCCTAACCCTAAACCTAACCCGAACCCGATCCTGAACCATAACCCTAACCCTAACCCCAACCCCAACCGCTACCCCAAACCTAACCCTACCCTTACCCTAAGCACAAACAGAACCCTAACCCTAAACCATTTACGACCCTGACACCGACCCCAACCCCGGACCCCAAAGCTAACCCCAACCCCCACCCCAAACCCAACACCAGCCCTACCCTAACCCTAACCTCAACCCCAACCCTAACCCTAGCCCTAGCCCATACCAGAACCCTAACCCTGACCCTAGCCCTAGCCCTAACCCTAGCCCTAGCCCTAACCCTAAACCTAAACCTAACCCTTACCCTTACCCTAACCCTAGCCCTAACCCTGACCCAAACCCTAACCATAACCCTCTCCCTAGCCCTCAGCCTAACCCTAGCCCTAGCCCTAGCCCTAGCCCTAACCCTAACCCTAACCCTAAAACTTTTACAATCCCGATCCCGACCCCAACTCCGGACCCCAATGCTAACCCCAACCCCAACCCCCACCCCAAACCCAACACCAGCCCTACCCTAACCCTAACCTCAACCCCAACCCCAACCCCAACCCTAACCCTAACCCTAACCCTAGCCCATACCCTAACCCTAACTCTAACCCTAACCCTAACCCTAGCCCTAGTCCTAAACCTCTACCCTAGCCCTAACCCTAACCCTAATCCTAATCCTAACCCTAACCCTAGCCCTAGCCCTAGCCCTAGCCCTAAGCCTAACCCTTACCCTAACCCTAACCCCAACCCCAACCGAACCCCAACCCCAATCCCATCCCAGAAAATAACCCTAAACTTGCCCTAACCCTAACCCTCACGTTAACCCCAACTCTAACCCCCACCCTAATCCCAACCCTAACCCTAATCCAAACACTAACCCTAACCTTAACACTAACCCTAGCCCTAACCCTAACACTAACACTAACCCTAACCCTAACCCTAGCCCTAACCCAGGCCATAACCCTAACCCTAATACTAACACTAAGCCTAACCCTAGCCCTAACCCTCTCCTTTACCATAACCCCAACCCTACCCAAACCCTAACCCTAGCCCTGACCCTAGCCCAACCCCTACCACTAACCCTAACACTAACCCTAACCATAACTTTAACCCTAACCCTAACCCCAACCCGAACCGCTAAACCAAACCTAACCCTACCCTTACCCTAAGCACAAACACAACCATACACTAAACCTTTTACAACCCCGACCCCGACCCCAACCCCGAACCCCAAAGCTAACCCCAACCCCCACCCCAAACCCAACACCAGCCCTGCCCTAACCCTAACCTAAACCCGAACCCTACCCCTAACCCTAGCCCATACCCTAACCCTAACCCTAACCCTAGCCCTAGCCCTAGCCCTAACCCTAAACCTAAACCTAACACTTACCCTAACCCTAGCCCTAACCCTTACCCAAAACCGAACCATAACCCTAGCCCTCAGCCTAACCCTAGCCCTAGCCCTGGCCCTAGCCCTAACCCTAACCCTAACCCTAACCCTAACCCTAGCCCTACCCCTAGCCCTAGACCTAGCCCTAACCCTAAACCTAACCCTAAACCTTTTACAATCCCGACCCTGACACCAACACCGGACCCCAAGGCTAACACCAACCCGAAACCCAACACCAGCCCTACCCTTACCCTAACCTCAACCCCAACCCTAACCCTAACCCTAGCCCATACCATAACCCTAACTCTAACCCTAACCCTAACCCTAACCCTAACCCTAGCCCGAACCCTAACCCTAACCCTAACCCTAGCCTTAGACCTAAACCTAACCCTTACCCTAGCCCTAGCACTAGCCCTAAGCCTAACCCTAACCCTAACCCAAGCCCTAGCCCTATCCCTAGCCCTAGCCCTACCCCTAGCCCTAACCCTAAACCTAACCCTAGCTCTAACCCTAGCCCTAGCCCTAACACTCTACCCTAGCCCTAACCCTAACCATAATCCTAATCCTAACCCTAGCCTTAGCCCAAACCATAACACTAACCCCAACCACAACCACAACCACAACCTAAATCAAACCCCAACCCCAATCCCATCCCAGAAACTAACCCTAACCTTGCCCTAACACTAACCCTCACGTTAACCCCAACTCTAACCCCCACCCTAATCCCAATCCTAACCCTAATCCAAACACTAACCCTAACCTTGACACCAACCCTAGCCCTAACCCTAACCCTAACCCTAGCCCTAACCCAGGCCATAACCCTAACCCTAACACTAACAATAACCCTAACCCTAGCCCTAACCCTCTCCCTTACCATAACCCTAACCCTACCAAACCCTAACACTAGCCCTGACCCTAATCCAACCCCTAACACTAACCCTAACACTAACCCTAACCCAAACACTAACCATAACTTTAACCCTAACCCTAACCCTAAACCTAACCCTAACCCTAGCCCTAACCCTAACCCTTGCCCTAACCCTAAACCTAGCCCTCACCCTAACCCTAGGGCTAGCCCTAGCCATAGCCCTAGGCCTAGCCCTATCACTAACACTTGCCTTAACATAAACCGTAACCCTAACCTTAAAACTAACCCTAACCCTTACCCTAACCCTCACCCTCACCCTAACCCTATCCCTAACCCTAACCCTAGCCCTAACAGTAACCGTAACCTTAACCCTAAACCTAACCCTAGCCCTAACCCTAACCCAATCCCTAACCCTAACCCTAACCCTAACCCAAACCATAAACATAACCCTATCCCTAACCCTAACCCTAGCCCTCATTCTAACCCTAATCCTAACCCTACCCTAACCCTAACCCTACCCCAACCCTAACCCTAGCCCTAGCCCTAACCCTAACCCTAACCCAAACCCTACCACTAACCCTAACCCTATCCCTAGCCCCAACTCCAACCCCAACCCCAACTAAAACCAAAACCCAACCACAACCATAACGCTCACCCTAACAATAACCCTAACCATAACCCTAGCCCTAACCCTAAACCTAACCCGAACGTTAGCCCTAACCCTAGCCCTAACCCTAACACTAAACCTAAACCTTAACCTAGCCCTAACCCTTGCAATAGCCATAACCCTAACACCAACACTAACCCTAACCATAACCCTAGCCCTAGCCCTAACCCTAACCCTAACCCTAACCCTAACCCTAACCACAACACGACACCAACACCAACACCAACACCAAACCCAACCCTAACCTAACCCGAACCCGAACCCGATCCCGAACCATAACCCTAACCCCAACCCCAACCGCTACCCCAAACCTAACCCTACCCTTGCCCTAACCACCAACACAACCCTAACCCTAAACCTTTTACGACCCCGACCCCGACCCCAACCCCGGACCCCAAAGCTAACCCCAACTCCAAACCCAACACCAGCCCTACCCTAACCCTAACCTCAACCCCAACCCTACCCCTAACACTAGCCCATACCCTAACCCTAACCCTAGCCCTAACCCTAAACCTAAACCTAACCCTTACCCTCACCCTAGTCATAACCCTAACCCAAACCCTAACCATAACCCTAGCCCGAGACCTCAGCGTAACCCTAACCCTAACCCTAGCCATAGCCCAAGCCCTAGCCCTAACCCTACCCCTAACCCTAACCCTAACCTTTTACAATCCCGACCCCAACCCCAACCCCAACTCCGGACCCCAATGCTAACTCCAACCCCAACCCCCACCCCAAACCAAACACCAGCCCTACCCTAACCCTAAAATCAACCCCAACCCTAACCCTAACCCTAGCCCATACCCTAACCCTAACCCTAACCCTAACCCTACCCTAACCTAGCACTAACCCTAACCCTAGCCCTAACCCTAACCCTAACCCTAAACCTAAACCTAAACCTAACCCTAACCCTAACCCTAACCCTAGCCCTAACCCTAACCCTAGCCCTAGCCCTAGCCCTAGCCCTAGCACTAGCCCTAACCCTAACCCTAGCCCTAGCCCTAGCCCTAGCCCTAGCCCTAGCCCTAGCCCTACCCCTAGACCTAACCCTAAACCAAACCCTAGCTCTAACCCTAGCCCTAGCCCTAAAACTCTACCCTAGCCCTAACCCTAACCATAATCCTAATCCTAACCCTAACCCTAACCCTAGCCCTAGCCCTAACCCTAACCCTAACCCTAAGCCTAACCCCAACCACAACCACAACCACAACCGAACCCCAACCCCAATCCCATCCCAGAAACTAACCCTAACCTTGCCCTAACCCTAACCCTCACGTTAACCCCAACTCTGACCCCCACCCTAATCCCAACCCTAACCCTAACCCAAACACTAACCCTAACATTAACACTAACCCTAGCCCTAACCCTAACCCTAGCCCTAACACTAACCCTAGCCCTAACCCAGGCCATAACGCTAACCCTAACTCTAACCCTAACCCTAACCCTACCCCTAACCCTCTCCCTTACCATAACCCTAACCCAACCCAAACCCTAATCCTAGCCCTGACCCTAACCCAACCCCTACCACTAACCCTAACACTAACCCTAACCCAAACCATAACCATAACTTTAACCCTAACTTTAACCCTAGCCCTAAACCTAACCCTAACCCTAGCCCTAACCCTAACCCTCACCCTAACCATAAACCTAGCCCCCACCCTTACCCTAGCGCTAGCCCAAGCAATAGCCCTAGGCATAGCACTAACCCTAACCCTTACCCTAACACAAACCCTAACCCTAACCTTAAAACTAACCCTAACCCTTACACTAACCCTCACCCTAACCCTAGCCCTAGCCCTAACCCTAACCCTAGCCTTAACCCTAACCCTAACCCTAACCCTAAACCTAACTGTAACCCTATCCCAAACCCTAACCCTAGCCCTAACCCTAACCCAATCCCTAACACTAACACTAACCCTAACCCTAACCCAATCCCTAAACATACCCCTATCCCTAACCCTAACCCTAGCCCTCATTCTAAACCTAACCCTAACCCTAACCATGAACCTAACCCTAGCCCTAGCCCTAGCCCAAGCTCTAACCCTAACCCTAACCCTAGCCCATACCCTAACCATAACTCTAACCTAGCCCGACCCCAACCCCAGACCCCAATGCTAACCCCAACCCCAACCCCCACCCCAAACTGAACACCAGCCCTACCCTAACCCTAACCTCAACCCCAACCCTAACCCAAACCCTAGCCCATACCCTAACCCTAACTCTAACCCTAACCCTAGCCCTAACCCTAGCCCTCACCCTAGCCCTAGCCCTAAACCTAAGCCTAAGCCTAACCCTAGCCCTAACCCTAAACATAACCGTAACCCTAGCCCTAGCCCTAGCCCTAAGCCTAAGCCTAAGCCTCACCCTAACCCTAGCCCTAGCCCTAGCCCTAACCCTAAACCTCACCCTAGCTCTAACCCTAGCCGTAGCCCTAACCCTCTACCGTAGCCCTAACCCTAACCCTAATCCTAATCCTAATCCTAACCCTAACCCTAACCCTAGCCCTAGCCCTAGCCCTAGACCTAGCCCTAGCCCTAACCCTAACCCTAACCCCAACCCCAACCACAACCACAACCGAACCCCAACCCCAATCCCATCCCAGAAAATAAACCTAACCTTGCCCTAAACCTAACCCTCAACTTAACCCCAACACTAACCCCCACCCTAATCCCAACCCTAACCCTAACCCAAACACTAACCCTAACCCTAACCCTAACCCTAACACTAACTCAACCCTAACCCTAACCCTAACCCCAACCCTAACCCTAAACCTAACCCAGACCCTAACCCTAAATCCAACCCTAACCCTAACACTAACCTAACCCCAAACCTAACCCTAACCCTAACTGTAACCCTAACCCCAACCCTAACCCTAACCCCAACCCAAACCCCAGCCCAAACCCTAACCCTAACCCTAACCCTAAACCTAACCCTAACCACTAACATAACCCTAACCCTAACCCCAAACCTAACCCCTACACTAACCCCAACCCTAACCCAAATCCTTACCCTAACCCTAACCCTAACCCTAACCCTAAACTAAACCCAACCCTAACCCTAACACTAACCCTAACCCTAATCCTAACCCTAACCCTAACCCCAACCCCAACCCTAACCCCCACCCTAACCCCGACCCTAACCCAAACCCTAACCCTAACCCTAACCTTGACCCTGACCCTAACCCTAACACTAACCCTAACCCCAACCCCCACCCCAACACTAAACCTAACCCTAACCCGAACCCTAACCCTAACCCTAACTCTAACCCTAACCCAACCCTAACCCAACCCTAACCCTATCCCTAACCTTAACCCTAACCCTAACCCCAACCCTAACCCTAACCCTAACCCCAACCCCAACCTTAAACCTAATCATAACCCCAACCCTAACCCTAACCCCAACCCTAAACCGAACACTAACCCTAACCCTAACCCTCACCCCAACCCTAACCCTAACCCTAACCCTAACCCCAACCCCAACACTAAACCTAATCCTAACCCCAACCCTAACCCTAACCCTAACCGTAACCCCAACCCTAAACCTAACACTAACACTAACCCTAACCCCAACCCGAACCCTAACCCCAACCCTAACCATGACCCTAAACCTAACCCGAAACCTAACCCTTACCCTGACCCTAACCATAACCCTAACCCTAACCCTAACCCTAACACTAACTCAACCCTAACCCTAACCCTAACCCCAACCCTAACCCTAAACCTAACCCAGACCCTAACCCTAAATCCAACCCTAACCCTAACACTAACCTAACCCCAAACCTAACCCTAACCCTAACGGTAACCCTAACCCCAACCCTAACCCTAACCCGAACCCCAGCCCAAACCCTAACCCTAACCCTAACACTAACCCCTACTCTAACCCTAACCCTAACCCTAAACACTACCCTAACACTAACCCTAAATCCAACCCTAACCCCAACACTAACCCCAACCCTAACCCTAACACCAACACTAACCCTAACCCTACCCCTAACCCAACCCTAACCCTAACCCTAACCCTAACCCTAACCCCAAACCTAATCCTAACCCTAACCCTAACCCCAACCCCAACACTAACCCTAACCCTAACCCCAACCCTAACCCTAACCCTAACCCTAACCCTAACCCTAACCCAACCCTAACCCAACCCTAACCCTAACCCTAACCTTAACCCTAACCCTAACCCCAACCCTAACCCTAACCCTAACCCTAACCCTAACCCTAACCCTAACCTTAACCCTAACCCCAACCCCAAACCCAACCTTAAACCTAACCCTAACCCTAACCCTAACCCCAACCCT
>NC_139472.1:24265000-24282500 GCF_057233095.1 Heloderma suspectum | reverse complement strand
CCCTAACTCTAACCCTAACCCTAGCCCTAACTCTAGCCCTCACCCTAGCCCTAGCCCTAACCCTACGCCTAACCCTAACCCTAGCCCTAACCCTAACCCTAGCCCTAGCCCTAGCCCTAAGCCTAAGCCTCACCCTAACCCTAGCCCTGGCCCTAGCCCTAGCCCTAACCCTAAACCTCACCCTAGCTCTAACCCTAGCCGTAGCCCTAACCCTCTACCGTAGCCCTAACCCTACCCCTAATCCTAATCCTAATCCTAACCCTAACCCTAGCCCTAGCCCTAGCCCTAGCCCTAGCCCTAGCCCTAGCCCTAACCCTAACCCTAACCACAACCCCAACCACAACCACAACCAAACCCCAACCCCAATCCCTTCCCAGAAAATAAACCTAACCTTGCCCTAAACCTAACCCTCAACTTAACCCCAACTCTAACCCCCACCCTAATCCCAACCCTAACCCTAACCCAAACACTAACCCTAAACTTAACCCTAACCCTGGGCCTAACCCTAACCCTAAACCTCAGCCCTTACCCTAGCCGTAACCCTAACCCTAACACTAACCAAAACACTAACACTAACCCTAAACCTAACCCTATCCCTAACCATGACCCTAACCCTACCCAAACCCTAACCCTAAGCCTAACCCTAGCCCTAGCCCTAACCCAACCCCTACCACTAACCCTAACCATATCCCTAACCCCAACTCCAACCCCAACCCCAACTAAAACCAAAACCCCAACCACAACCGTAACACTCACCCTAACAATAACCCTAACCCTAACCCTAGCCCGAAACCTAGCCCTAACCCTAAACCTAACCCAAACCTTAGCCCTAACCCTAGCCCTAGCCCTAGCACTAGCCCTAACCCTAACCCTAACCCTAACCCTAGCCCTAGCCCCAGCCCTACCCCTAGACCTAACCCTAAACCAAACCCTAGCTCTAACCCTAGACCTAGCCCTAAAACTCTACCCTAGCCCTAACCCTAACCATAATCCTAATCCTAATCCTAACCCTAACCCTAGCCCTAGCCCTAACCCTAACCCTAACCCTAACCACAACCACAACCACAACCACAACCGAACCCCACCGCAATCCCATCCCAGAAACTAACCCTAACCTTGACCTAACCATAACCCTAACCTTAACCCTAACCCTAACCCTAAACCTAACTGTAACCCTATCCCAAACCCTAAACCTAGCCCTACCCCTAACTTGATCCCTAACACTAACACTAACCCTAACCCTAACCCAATCCCTAAACATACCCCTATCCCTAACCCGAACCCTAGCCTTCATTCTAAACCTAACCCTAACCCTAACCCTGAACCTAACCCTAGCCCTAGCCCTAGCCCAAGCTCTAACCCTAAACCTAACCCTAGCCCATACCCTAACCATAACTCTAACCCTAGCCCGACCCGAACCCCGGACCCCAATGCTAACCCCAACCCCAACCCCCACCCCAAACCCAACACCAGCCCTACCCTAACCCTAACCTCAACCCCAACCCTAACCCAAACCCTAGCCCATACCCTAACCCTAACTCTAACCCTAACTCTAACCCTAACCCTAACCCTAGCCCTAACCCTAGCCCTCACACTAGCCCTAGCCCTAACCCTAAGCCTAACCCTAACCCTAGCCCTAACCCTAAACATAACCCTAGCCCTAGCCCTAGCCCTAGCCCTAACCCTAAACCTAACCCTAGGTCTAACCCTAGCCATAGCCCTAACCCTCTACCGTAGCCCTACCCTAACCCTAATCCTAATCCTAACCCTAACCCTAACCCTAGCCCTAAACCTAGCCCTAGCCCTAGCCCTAGCCCTAGCCATAGCCCTAACCCTAACCCTAACCCCAACCCCAACCACAACCACAACCAAACCACAACCCCAATCCCATCCCAGAAAATAAACCTAACCTTGCCCTAAACCTAACCCTCAACTTAACCCCAACTCTAACCCCCACCCTAACCCTAGGCCTAACCCTAAACCTCAGCCCTAACCCTAGCCGTAACCCTAACCCTAACACTAACCAAAACACTAACACTAACCCTAAACCTAACCCTAACCCTAACCATAAGCTGGGGAGAGGTAACGAGTGGGGTACCGCAGGGCTCAGTCCTGGGCCCAGTGCTCTTCAATATTTTTATTAATGACTTGGAGGAGGAGGTGCAAGGAATGCTGATCACATTTGCAGATCACACAAAATTGGGAGGGATAGCTAATACTTTGGAAGACAGAAACAAAATTCAAAGTGATCTGGATAGACTGGAGTGCTGGGCAGAAAACAACAGAATGGCATTTAATAGGGACAAATGCCAAGTTCTGCACCTAGGAAAAAGAAACCAAATGCACAGTTACAAGATGGGGGATACGTGGCTCAACCACACTACGAGCGAGAAGGATCTTGGAATTGTCGTCGATCACAAGCTGAATATGAGCCAACAATGTGATGTGGCTGCAAAAAAGGCAAATGCTATTTTGGGCTGCATTCATAGAAGCATCGCTTCCAAATCCCGGGAAGTACTAGTTCCCCTCTACTCAGCACTGGTTAGGCCTCATCTGGAGTACTGTGTCCAGTTCTGGGCACCACACTTTAAGAAGGATGCAGACAAGCTGGAGAGGGTTCAAAGGAGGGCAACAAAGATGATCAGGGGACTGGAAACAAAGCCCTATGAAGAGAGACTGAAAGAACTGGGCATGTTTAGCCTTGAGAAGAGAAGACTGAGGGGAGATATGATAGCACTCTTCAAGTACTTGAAAGGTTGTCACAGAGAAGAAGGCCAGGATCTCTTCTTGATCACCCCAGAGTGCAGGACACGGAATAATGGGCTCAAGTTACAGGAAGCCAGATTCCGACTGAACATCAGGAAAAACGTCCTGAGTGTCCGAGCAATACGGCAATGGAACCAATTACCTGGGGAGGTGGTGGGCTCTCCCACACTGGAGGCCTTCAAGACGAGGCTGGACAGCCATTTGTCAGGGATGCTCTGACTTGGATTCCTGCATTGAGCAGGGGGTTGGACTCGATGGCCTTGTAGGCCCCTTCCAACCCTACTATTCTATGATTCTATGATTCTATAACCCTAACCCTACCCAAAACCTAACCCTAAGCCTAACCCTAGCCCTAGCCCTAACCCTAACCCAACCCCTACCACTAACCCTAACCCTATCCCTAACCCCAACTCCAACCCCAACCCCAACTAAAACCAAACCCCAACCACAACCGTAACACTCACCCTAACAATAACCCTAACCCTAACCCTAGCCCTAACCCTAGCCCTAACCCTAAACCTAACCCGAACCTTAGCCCTAACCCTAGCCCTAACCCTAACCATAAACCTAAACCTTAACCTAGCCCTAACCCTTGCAATAGCCGTAACCCTAACCCCAACACTAACCCTAACCATAACCCTAGCCCTAGCCCTAACCCTAACCCTAACCCTAACCACAACACGACACCAACACCAACACCAACACCAAACCCCACCCTAAAATAACCCGAACCCGAACCCGATCCCGAACCATAACCCTAACCCCAACCCCAACCACTACCCCAAACCTAACCCTACCCTTACCCCTCAAACACAACCCTAACCCTAAACCTTTTACAACCCCGAACCCGACCCCAACCCCGGACGCCAATGCTAACCCCTACCCCCACCCCAAACCCAACACCAGCCCTACCCTAACCCTAACCTCAAACCCAACCCTAACCCTAACGCTAGCCCATACCCTAACCCTAACTCAAACCCTAACCCTACCCTAACCCTAACCCTAGCCCTAACCCTAACCCTAACCCTAACCCTAACCCTAGCCCTAACCCTAACCCTAACCCTAAACCTAACCCTAACCCTAGCCCTAGCACTAGCCCTAACCCTAGCCCTAACCGTCACCCTAACATTAACCCTAACCCTAAGCCTAACCCTCTCCCTAACCCTAAACCTAACTGTAACCCTAGCCCAAACCCAAACCCTAGCCCTAACCCTAGCCCTAACCCTAACCCAATCCCTAACACTAACACTAACCCTAACCCTAACCCAAACCCTAAACATACCCCTATCCCTAACCTTAACCCTAGCCCTCATTCTAACCCTAACCCTAACCCTAACCCTAGCCCTAGCCCTAGCCCTAGCCCAAGCTCTAACCCTAACCCTAACCCCAACCCTAGCCCTAACCCTAGCCCTAACCCTAACCCTAACCCTAGCCCTAACACTAACCCTAACCCTAGCCCATACCCTAACCATAACTCTAACCCTAGCCCTAACCCTAACCCTAACCCTAGCCCTAACACTAACCCTAACCCTAGCCCATACCCTAACCATAACTCTAACCCTAGCCCTAACCCTAAGCCTAACCCTAACCCTAAACCTTTTACAATCCCGACCCCAACCCCAACCCCGGATCCCAATGCTAACCCCAACCCCAACCCCCACCCCAAACCCAACACTAGTCCTACCCTAACCCTAACCTCAACCCCAACACTAACCCAAACCCTAGCCCATACCCTAACCCTAACTCTAACCCTAACCCTAGCCCTAACACTAGCCCTAACCCTAGCCCTAGCCCTAACCCTAAACCTAACCCTAATCCTAACCCTAACCCTAGCCCTAACCCTTACCCTAACCCTAACCCTAGCCCTAGCCCTAGCCCTAGCCCTAAGCCTAAGCCTAACCCTAACCCTAACCCTAACCCTAGCCCTAGCCCTAGCCCTAACCCTAAACCTAACCCTAGCTCTAACCCTAGCCGTAGCCCTAACCCTCTACCGTAGCCCTAACCCTACCCCTAATCCTAATCCTAA
This sequence comes from Heloderma suspectum, assembly GCF_057233095.1. Classification (NCBI taxonomy): domain Eukaryota; kingdom Metazoa; phylum Chordata; class Lepidosauria; order Squamata; family Helodermatidae; genus Heloderma; species Heloderma suspectum. Next base: position 24,277,708 of record NC_139472.1, on the reverse strand, counting down.
TCCCAACCCTAACCCTAACCAAAACCCTAACCCTAACTCTAACCCTAGCCCTAACCCTCTCCCTAACCATAACCCTAACCCTACCCAAACCCTAACCCTAGCCCTAACCCTAACCCAACCCCTACCACTAACCCTAACCCTATCCCTAACCCCAACTCCAACGCCAACCCCAACTAAAACCAAAACCACAACCGTAACGCTCACCCTAACAATAACCCTAACCCTAACCCTAGCCCTAACCCTAAACCTACCCCGAACCTTAGCCCTAACCCTAGCCCTAACCCTAACCCTAAACCTAAACCTTACCCTAGCCCTAACCCTTGCAATAGCCCTAACCCTAACCCCAACACTAACCCTAACCGTAACCAAAGCCCTAGCCCTAACCCTAACCCTAACCCTAACCCTAATCCTATCCGGAACCCGAACACGAACCCTAACCCCAACCCCAACCACAACACGACACCAACACCAACAACAACACCAAACCCAACCCTAACCCTAACCATAACCTCAACCCCAACCCCAACCATAACCCTAACCCTAAACCTAACCCTAACCCTAATCCCAACCCTAACCCTAAACCTAACCCGAACCCGATCCTGAACCATAACCCTAACCCTAACCCCAACCCCAACCGCTACCCCAAACCTAACCCTACCCTTACCCTAAGCACAAACAGAACCCTAACCCTAAACCATTTACGACCCTGACACCGACCCCAACCCCGGACCCCAAAGCTAACCCCAACCCCCACCCCAAACCCAACACCAGCCCTACCCTAACCCTAACCTCAACCCCAACCCTAACCCTAGCCCTAGCCCATACCAGAACCCTAACCCTGACCCTAGCCCTAGCCCTAACCCTAGCCCTAGCCCTAACCCTAAACCTAAACCTAACCCTTACCCTTACCCTAACCCTAGCCCTAACCCTGACCCAAACCCTAACCATAACCCTCTCCCTAGCCCTCAGCCTAACCCTAGCCCTAGCCCTAGCCCTAGCCCTAACCCTAACCCTAACCCTAAAACTTTTACAATCCCGATCCCGACCCCAACTCCGGACCCCAATGCTAACCCCAACCCCAACCCCCACCCCAAACCCAACACCAGCCCTACCCTAACCCTAACCTCAACCCCAACCCCAACCCCAACCCTAACCCTAACCCTAACCCTAGCCCATACCCTAACCCTAACTCTAACCCTAACCCTAACCCTAGCCCTAGTCCTAAACCTCTACCCTAGCCCTAACCCTAACCCTAATCCTAATCCTAACCCTAACCCTAGCCCTAGCCCTAGCCCTAGCCCTAAGCCTAACCCTTACCCTAACCCTAACCCCAACCCCAACCGAACCCCAACCCCAATCCCATCCCAGAAAATAACCCTAAACTTGCCCTAACCCTAACCCTCACGTTAACCCCAACTCTAACCCCCACCCTAATCCCAACCCTAACCCTAATCCAAACACTAACCCTAACCTTAACACTAACCCTAGCCCTAACCCTAACACTAACACTAACCCTAACCCTAACCCTAGCCCTAACCCAGGCCATAACCCTAACCCTAATACTAACACTAAGCCTAACCCTAGCCCTAACCCTCTCCTTTACCATAACCCCAACCCTACCCAAACCCTAACCCTAGCCCTGACCCTAGCCCAACCCCTACCACTAACCCTAACACTAACCCTAACCATAACTTTAACCCTAACCCTAACCCCAACCCGAACCGCTAAACCAAACCTAACCCTACCCTTACCCTAAGCACAAACACAACCATACACTAAACCTTTTACAACCCCGACCCCGACCCCAACCCCGAACCCCAAAGCTAACCCCAACCCCCACCCCAAACCCAACACCAGCCCTGCCCTAACCCTAACCTAAACCCGAACCCTACCCCTAACCCTAGCCCATACCCTAACCCTAACCCTAACCCTAGCCCTAGCCCTAGCCCTAACCCTAAACCTAAACCTAACACTTACCCTAACCCTAGCCCTAACCCTTACCCAAAACCGAACCATAACCCTAGCCCTCAGCCTAACCCTAGCCCTAGCCCTGGCCCTAGCCCTAACCCTAACCCTAACCCTAACCCTAACCCTAGCCCTACCCCTAGCCCTAGACCTAGCCCTAACCCTAAACCTAACCCTAAACCTTTTACAATCCCGACCCTGACACCAACACCGGACCCCAAGGCTAACACCAACCCGAAACCCAACACCAGCCCTACCCTTACCCTAACCTCAACCCCAACCCTAACCCTAACCCTAGCCCATACCATAACCCTAACTCTAACCCTAACCCTAACCCTAACCCTAACCCTAGCCCGAACCCTAACCCTAACCCTAACCCTAGCCTTAGACCTAAACCTAACCCTTACCCTAGCCCTAGCACTAGCCCTAAGCCTAACCCTAACCCTAACCCAAGCCCTAGCCCTATCCCTAGCCCTAGCCCTACCCCTAGCCCTAACCCTAAACCTAACCCTAGCTCTAACCCTAGCCCTAGCCCTAACACTCTACCCTAGCCCTAACCCTAACCATAATCCTAATCCTAACCCTAGCCTTAGCCCAAACCATAACACTAACCCCAACCACAACCACAACCACAACCTAAATCAAACCCCAACCCCAATCCCATCCCAGAAACTAACCCTAACCTTGCCCTAACACTAACCCTCACGTTAACCCCAACTCTAACCCCCACCCTAATCCCAATCCTAACCCTAATCCAAACACTAACCCTAACCTTGACACCAACCCTAGCCCTAACCCTAACCCTAACCCTAGCCCTAACCCAGGCCATAACCCTAACCCTAACACTAACAATAACCCTAACCCTAGCCCTAACCCTCTCCCTTACCATAACCCTAACCCTACCAAACCCTAACACTAGCCCTGACCCTAATCCAACCCCTAACACTAACCCTAACACTAACCCTAACCCAAACACTAACCATAACTTTAACCCTAACCCTAACCCTAAACCTAACCCTAACCCTAGCCCTAACCCTAACCCTTGCCCTAACCCTAAACCTAGCCCTCACCCTAACCCTAGGGCTAGCCCTAGCCATAGCCCTAGGCCTAGCCCTATCACTAACACTTGCCTTAACATAAACCGTAACCCTAACCTTAAAACTAACCCTAACCCTTACCCTAACCCTCACCCTCACCCTAACCCTATCCCTAACCCTAACCCTAGCCCTAACAGTAACCGTAACCTTAACCCTAAACCTAACCCTAGCCCTAACCCTAACCCAATCCCTAACCCTAACCCTAACCCTAACCCAAACCATAAACATAACCCTATCCCTAACCCTAACCCTAGCCCTCATTCTAACCCTAATCCTAACCCTACCCTAACCCTAACCCTACCCCAACCCTAACCCTAGCCCTAGCCCTAACCCTAACCCTAACCCAAACCCTACCACTAACCCTAACCCTATCCCTAGCCCCAACTCCAACCCCAACCCCAACTAAAACCAAAACCCAACCACAACCATAACGCTCACCCTAACAATAACCCTAACCATAACCCTAGCCCTAACCCTAAACCTAACCCGAACGTTAGCCCTAACCCTAGCCCTAACCCTAACACTAAACCTAAACCTTAACCTAGCCCTAACCCTTGCAATAGCCATAACCCTAACACCAACACTAACCCTAACCATAACCCTAGCCCTAGCCCTAACCCTAACCCTAACCCTAACCCTAACCACAACACGACACCAACACCAACACCAACACCAAACCCAACCCTAACCTAACCCGAACCCGAACCCGATCCCGAACCATAACCCTAACCCCAACCCCAACCGCTACCCCAAACCTAACCCTACCCTTGCCCTAACCACCAACACAACCCTAACCCTAAACCTTTTACGACCCCGACCCCGACCCCAACCCCGGACCCCAAAGCTAACCCCAACTCCAAACCCAACACCAGCCCTACCCTAACCCTAACCTCAACCCCAACCCTACCCCTAACACTAGCCCATACCCTAACCCTAACCCTAGCCCTAACCCTAAACCTAAACCTAACCCTTACCCTCACCCTAGTCATAACCCTAACCCAAACCCTAACCATAACCCTAGCCCGAGACCTCAGCGTAACCCTAACCCTAACCCTAGCCATAGCCCAAGCCCTAGCCCTAACCCTACCCCTAACCCTAACCCTAACCTTTTACAATCCCGACCCCAACCCCAACCCCAACTCCGGACCCCAATGCTAACTCCAACCCCAACCCCCACCCCAAACCAAACACCAGCCCTACCCTAACCCTAAAATCAACCCCAACCCTAACCCTAACCCTAGCCCATACCCTAACCCTAACCCTAACCCTAACCCTACCCTAACCTAGCACTAACCCTAACCCTAGCCCTAACCCTAACCCTAACCCTAAACCTAAACCTAAACCTAACCCTAACCCTAACCCTAACCCTAGCCCTAACCCTAACCCTAGCCCTAGCCCTAGCCCTAGCCCTAGCACTAGCCCTAACCCTAACCCTAGCCCTAGCCCTAGCCCTAGCCCTAGCCCTAGCCCTACCCCTAGACCTAACCCTAAACCAAACCCTAGCTCTAACCCTAGCCCTAGCCCTAAAACTCTACCCTAGCCCTAACCCTAACCATAATCCTAATCCTAACCCTAACCCTAACCCTAGCCCTAGCCCTAACCCTAACCCTAACCCTAAGCCTAACCCCAACCACAACCACAACCACAACCGAACCCCAACCCCAATCCCATCCCAGAAACTAACCCTAACCTTGCCCTAACCCTAACCCTCACGTTAACCCCAACTCTGACCCCCACCCTAATCCCAACCCTAACCCTAACCCAAACACTAACCCTAACATTAACACTAACCCTAGCCCTAACCCTAACCCTAGCCCTAACACTAACCCTAGCCCTAACCCAGGCCATAACGCTAACCCTAACTCTAACCCTAACCCTAACCCTACCCCTAACCCTCTCCCTTACCATAACCCTAACCCAACCCAAACCCTAATCCTAGCCCTGACCCTAACCCAACCCCTACCACTAACCCTAACACTAACCCTAACCCAAACCATAACCATAACTTTAACCCTAACTTTAACCCTAGCCCTAAACCTAACCCTAACCCTAGCCCTAACCCTAACCCTCACCCTAACCATAAACCTAGCCCCCACCCTTACCCTAGCGCTAGCCCAAGCAATAGCCCTAGGCATAGCACTAACCCTAACCCTTACCCTAACACAAACCCTAACCCTAACCTTAAAACTAACCCTAACCCTTACACTAACCCTCACCCTAACCCTAGCCCTAGCCCTAACCCTAACCCTAGCCTTAACCCTAACCCTAACCCTAACCCTAAACCTAACTGTAACCCTATCCCAAACCCTAACCCTAGCCCTAACCCTAACCCAATCCCTAACACTAACACTAACCCTAACCCTAACCCAATCCCTAAACATACCCCTATCCCTAACCCTAACCCTAGCCCTCATTCTAAACCTAACCCTAACCCTAACCATGAACCTAACCCTAGCCCTAGCCCTAGCCCAAGCTCTAACCCTAACCCTAACCCTAGCCCATACCCTAACCATAACTCTAACCTAGCCCGACCCCAACCCCAGACCCCAATGCTAACCCCAACCCCAACCCCCACCCCAAACTGAACACCAGCCCTACCCTAACCCTAACCTCAACCCCAACCCTAACCCAAACCCTAGCCCATACCCTAACCCTAACTCTAACCCTAACCCTAGCCCTAACCCTAGCCCTCACCCTAGCCCTAGCCCTAACCCTAAGCCTAAGCCTAACCCTAGCCCTAACCCTAAACATAACCGTAACCCTAGCCCTAGCCCTAGCCCTAGCCCTAAGCCTAAGCCTAAGCCTCACCCTAACCCTAGCCCTAGCCCTAGCCCTAACCCTAAACCTAACCCTAGCTCTAACCCTAGCCGTAGCCCTAACCCTCTACCGTAGCCCTAACCCTAACCCTAATCCTAATCCTAATCCTAACCCTAACCCTAACCCTAGCCCTAGCCCTAGCCCTAGACCTAGCCCTAGCCCTAACCCTAACCCTAACCCCAACCCCAACCACAACCACAACCGAACCCCAACCCCAATCCCATCCCAGAAAATAAACCTAACCTTGCCCTAAACCTAACCCTCAACTTAACCCCAACACTAACCCCCACCCTAATCCCAACCCTAACCCTAACCCAAACACTAACCCTAACCTTAACCCTAACCCTAGGCCTAACCCTAACCCTAAACCTCAGCCCTAACCCTAGCCGTAACCCTAACCCTAACACTAACCAAAACCCTAACACTAACCCTAAACCTAACCCTAACCCTAACCATAACCCTAACCCTACCCAAACCCTAACCCTAACCCTAGCCCTAGCCCTAACCCTAACCCAACCCCTACCACTAACCCTAACCCTATCCCTAACCCCAACTCCAACCCCAACCCCAACTAAAACCAAAACCCCAACCACAACCGTAACACTCACCCTAACAATAACCCTAGCCCTAACCCTAGCCCTAACCCTAGCCCTAACCCTAGCCCTAACCCTAAACCTAACCCGAACCTTAGCCCTAACCCTAGCCCTAAACCTAACCCTAAACCTAAACCTTACCCTAGCCCTAACCCTTGCAATAGCCCTAACCCCAACACTTACCCTACCCTTACCCTAAGCTCAAACACAACCCTAACCCTAAACCTTTTACGACCCCGAACCTGACCCCAACCCCGGACACCAATGCTAACCCCAACCCCAACCCCCACCCCAAACCCAACACCAGCCCTACCCTAACCCTAACCTCAAACCCAACCCTAACCCTAACGATAGCCCATACCCTAATCCTAACTCAAACCCTAACCCTAACTCCAACCCTAACCCTACCCTAACCCTAACCCTAGCCCTAACCCTAACCCTAACCCTAACCCTAGCCCTAACCCTAACACTAACCCTAACACTAACCCTAGCCCTAGCACTAGCCCTAACCCTAGCCCTAACCGTAACCCTAACCTTAACCCTAACCCTAACCCTAACCCTCTCCCTAACCCTAAACCTAACTGTAACCCTAGCCCAAACCCAAACCCTAGCCCTAACCCTAACCCTAACCCTAACCCAATCCCTAACACTAACACTGACCCTAACCCTAACCCAAACCCTAAACATACCCCTATCCCTAACCCTAACCCTAGCCCTCATTCTAATCCTAACCCTAACCCTAGCCCGAGCCCAAGCTCTAACCCTAACCCTAACCCTAACTTGAGCTCTAACACTAACCATAACCCCAACCCTAGCCCTAACCCTAGCCCTAACCCTAACCCTAGCCCTAACACTAACCCTAACCCTAGCCCATACCCTAACCATAACTCTAACCCTAGCCCTAACCCTAACCCTAACCCTAAACCTTTTACAACCCCGACCCCAACCCCAACCCCAGACCCCAATGCTAACCCCAACCCCAACCCCCACCCCAAACCCAACACTACTCCTACCTTAACCCTAACCTCAACCCCAACCGTAACCCAAACCCTAGCCCATACCCTAACCCTAACCCTAACTCTAACCCTAACCCTAGCCCTAACACTAGCCCTAACCCTAGCCCTAGCCCTAACCCTAGCCTAAGCCTAAGCCTAACCCTAGCCCTGGCCCTAGCCCTAACCCTAAACCTAACCCTAGCTCTAACCCTAGCCGTAGCCCTAACCCTCTACCGTAGCCCTAACCCTAACCCTAATCCTAATCCTAATCCTAATCCTAACCCTAACCCTAACCCTAACCCTAACCAAAACCCTAACCCTAACCCTAACCCTAACCCTAGCACTAACCCTCTCCCTAACCATAACCCTAACCCTACCCAAACCCTAACCCGGGCCTAACCCTAACCCAACCCCTACCACTAACCCTAACCCTATCCCTAACCCCAAATCCAACGCCAACCCCAACTAAAACCAAAACCCCAACCACAACCGTAACGCTCACCCTAACAATAACCCTAACCCTAACCCTAGCCCTAACCCTAAACCTACCCCGAACCTTAGCCCTAACCCTAGCCCTAACCCTAAACCTAAACCTTACCCTAGCCCTAACCCTTGCAATAGCCCTAACCCCAACACTAACCCTAACCGTAACCAAAGCCCTAGCCCTAACCCTAACCCTAACGCTAACCCTAATCCTATCCGGACCCCGAACACGAACCCTAATCCCAACCCCAAACACAACACGACACCAACACCAACACCAACACCAAACCCAACCCTAACACTAACCATAACCTCAACCCCAACCCCAACCATAACCCTAACCCTAAACCTAACCCTAACCCTAACCCTAACCCTAACCCTAATCCCAACCCTAACCCTAAACCTAACCTGAACCCGATCCTGAACCATAACCCTAACCCTACCCCTAACCCCAACCCCAACCGCTACCCCAAACCTAACCCTACCCTTACCCTAAGCACAAACAGAACCCTAACCCTAAACCTTTTATGACCCCGACACCGACCCCAACCCCGGACCCAAAGGCTAACCCCAACCCCCACCCCAAACCCAACACCAGCCCTACCCTAACCCTAACCTCAACCCCAACCCTACCCCTAGCCCTAGCCCATACCCTAACCCTAACCCTGACCCTAGCCCTAGCCCTAGCCCTAACCCTAACCCTAGCCCTAGCCCTAACCCTAAACCTAAACCTAAACCTAACCATTACCCTAAGCCTAGCCCTAACCCTGACCCTGACCCAAACCCTATCCATAACCCTCTCCCTAGCCCTCAGCCTAACCCTAGCCCTAGCCCTAGCCCTAACCCTAACCCTAACCCTAGCCCTAGCCCTAGCCCTAGCCCAGGCCCTAGACCTAGCCCTAGCCCTAACCCTAAAACTAACCCTAAAACTTTTACAATCCCGACCCCGACCCCGACCCCAACTCCGGACCCCAATGCTAACCCCAACCCCAACCCCCACCCCAAACACAACACCAGCCCTACCCTAACCCTAACCTCAACCCCAACCCCAACCCTAACCCTAACCCTAGCCCATACCCTAACCCTAACTCTAACCCTAACCCTAACCCTAACCCTAGCCCTAACCCTAACCCTAGCCCTAGCCCTAGCACTAGCCCTAAGCCTAACCCTAACCCTAACACTAGCCCTAGCCCTAGCCCTAGCCCTACCCCTAGCCCTACCCTAAACCTAACCCTATCTCTAACCCTAGCCCTAGCCCTAAACCTCTACCCTAGCCCTAACCCTAACCCTAATCCTAATCCTAACCCTAACCCTAGCCCTAGCCCAAGCCCTAGCCCTAACCCTAACCCTAACCCTTACCCTAACCCCAACCCCAACCGAACCCCAACCCCAATCCCATCCCAGAAACTAACCCTAAACTTGCCCTAACCCTAACCCTCACATTAACCCCAACTCTAACCCCCACCCTAATCCCAACCCTAACCCTAATCCAAACACTAACCCTAACCTTAACACTAACCCTAGCCCTAACCCTAATCCTAACCCTAACACTAACACTAACCCTAACCCTAGCCCTAGCCCTAAGCCTAAGCCTAAGCCTAACCCTAACCCTAGCCCTAGCCCTAGCCCTAGCCCTAGCCCTAAACCTAACCCTAGCTCTAACCCTAGCCGTAGCCCTAACCCTCTACCGTAGCCCTAACCCTAACACTAATCCTAATCCTAACCCTAACCCTAACCCTAACCCTAACCCTAACCAAAACACTAACCCTAACCCTAACCCTAGCCCTAACCCTAAACCTACCCCGAACCTTAGCCCTAACCCTAGCCCTAACCCTAACCCTAAACCTAAACCTTACCCTAGCCCTAACCCTTGCAATAGCCGTAACCCTAACCCCAACACTAACCCTAACCGTAACTCTAGCCCTAGCCCTAACCCTAACCCTAACCCTAATCCTATCCGGAACCCGAACACGAACCCTAACCCCAACCACAACCACAACACGACACCAACACCAACACCAAACCCAACCCTAACCCTAACCCTAACCTCAACCCCAACCCCAACCCCAACCCTAACCCTAACCCTAACCTCAACCCCAACCCCAACCATAACCCTAAACCTAACCCTAACCCTAACCCTAATCCCAACCCTAACCCTAAAGCTAACCCGAACCCGATCCTGAACCATAACCCTAACCCTAACGCAAACCATAAACATAACCCTATCCCTAACCCTAACCCTAGCCCTCATAGAATCATAGATCATAGAATAGTAGGGTTGGAAGGGGCCTACAAGGCCATCGAGTCCAACCCCCTGCTCAATGCAGGAATCCAAGTCAGAGCATCCCTGACAAATGGCTGTCCAGCCTCGTCTTAAAGGCCTCCAGTGTGGGAGAGCCCACCACCTCCCCAGGTAATTGGTTCCATTGCCGTATTGCTCGGACACTCAGGACGTTTTTCCTGATGTTCAGTCGGAATCTGGCTTCCTGTAACTTGAGCCCATTATTCCGTGTCCTGCACTCTGGGGTGATCAAGAAGAGATCCTGGCCTTCTTCTCTGTGACAACCTTTCAAGTACTTGAAGAGTGCTATCATATCTCCCCTCAGTCTTCTCTTCTCAAGGCTAAACATGCCCAGTTCTTTCAGTCTCTCTTCATAGGGCTCTGTTTCCAGTCCCCTGATCATCTTTGTTGCCCTCCTTTGAACCCTCTCCAGCTTGTCTGCATCCTTCTTAAAGTGTGGTGCCCAGAACTGGACACAGTACTCCAGATGAGGCCTAACCAGTGCTGAGTAGAGGGGAACTAGTACTTCCCGGGATTTGGAAGAGATGCTTCTATTAATGCAGCCCAAAATAGCATTTGCCTTTTTTGCAGCCACATCACATTGTTGGCTCATATTCAGCTTGTGATCGACGACAATTCCAAGATCCTTCTCGCTCGTAGTGTGGTTGAGCCACATATCCCCCATCTTGTAACTGTGCATTTGGTTTCTTTTTCCTAGGTGCAGAACTTGGCATTTGTCCCTATTAAATGCCATTCTGTTGTTTTCTGCCCAGCACTCCAGTCTATCCAGATCACTTTGAATTTTGTTTCTGTCTTCCAAAGTATTAGCTATCCCTCCCAATTTTGTGTCATCTGCAAATTTGATCAGCATTCCCTGCACCTCCTCCTCCAAGTCATTCATAAAAATGTTGAAGAGCACTGGGCCCAGGACTGAGCCCTGCGGTACCCCACTCGTTACCTCTCCCCAGTTTGAGAAGGTCCCATTGATAAGCACTCTTTGAGTCTGATTCTGTAGCCAACTGTGGATCCACTGGATCGTTGTTTCATCTAGCCCACTTCGAGCTAGTTTGCTCATCAGGATATCATGGGGCACTTTGTCGAAAGCTTTGCTGAAGTCGAGGTATATGATGTCTACAGCATTCCCACGGTCTACAAGGGAGGTGACTTGATCAAAAAATGAGATCAGATTTGTCTGGCAGGACTTGTTTTTGACAAATCCATGTTGGCTTCGAGTAATCACAGCATTGTTGTCAAGGTGCTTCCAGATGGATTGCTTTATGATCTGCTCCAGAATTTTCCCAGGGATTGATGTCAGACTGACTGGTCTGTAGTTCCCAGGTTCCTCCTTTTTACCCTTTTTGAAGATAAGGACAACGTTAGCCCTCCTCCAGTCATCTGGCACTTCCCCGGTCCTCCATGATTTCTCAAAGAGAATAGACAGCGGTTCTGAGAGTTCTTCTGCCAGTTCCTTTATGACTCTAGGATGCAGTTCATCTGGCCCTGGAGATTTGAACTCATTCAAAGTAATGAGGTGTTCCTTGACCATATGCCTGTCGATCTCAAGCTGCAATCCTGCCCCTTCAGCCTGTACTTCGCCTTTGCCAGGGGGGTCATAGACCCTCTTTTGGGAGAAGACTGAGCCAAAGTAGGAATTGAGCACCTCTGCCTTTTCTTTGTCCTCTGTTATCATTTTGCCATCCTTATTTAATAGCTGATTCTAACCCTAACCCTAACCCTACCCTAACCCTAACCCTAACCCTAACCCTAAACCTAACCCTAGCCCTAGCCCTAGCCCAAGCTCTAACACTAGCCATAACCCCAACCCTAGCCCTAACCCTAGCCCTAACCCTAACCCTAGCCCATACCCTAACCATACCTCTAACCCTAGCCCTAACCCTAACCCTAACCCTAACCCTGGACCCCAATGCTAACCCCAACCCCATCCCCCACCCCAAACCCAACACCAGCCCTTCCCTAACCCTAACCTCAACCCCAACCCTAACCCTAACCCATACCCTAACCCTAACTCTAACCCTAACCCTAGCCCTAGCCCTAACCCTAACCCTAACCCTAGCCCTAGTTCTAGCCCTAACCCTAACCCTAACCCTAGCCCTAGCCCTAGCCCTAAGCCTAACCCTAGCCCTAGCCCTAGCCCTAACCCTAGCCCTAGCCCTAACCCTAAACCTTACCCTAGCTCTAGCTCTAACCCTAACCCTAACCCTAATCCTAACCCTAACCCTAACCCTAGCCCTCGCCCTAACCCTAACCCTAACCCTAACCCCAACCACAACCACAACCGAACCCTAACCCCAATCCCATCCCAGAAACTAACCCTAACCTTGCCCTAACCCTAACCCTCACCTTAACTCCGACTAATCCTAACCCTAACCCAACCCCTACCACTAACCCTAACACTAACCCTAACCCTAACCCTTACCCTAGCCCTAACCCTTGCCCAAACCCTAACCCTAACCCTA